>NW_017295773.1:557777-663836 GCF_001594075.2 Trachymyrmex cornetzi | reverse complement strand
TCTTTGTCTTTTTTTAGTTCTAAAGATTAGAAAAAGACGAAGAGTAAGTTGAACCGAGATTAAAGTTAATCTATATTGGTGGAAATGGGCATAAATCGAATACGCTATATATCTTACTATATCTTGTAGTTCTTGGTTAATGACATGGTGTCGCCACTGTTTGACAACCAGGGTAAAATTTGCTACTGGCGATCTATATTTATGTAGTCAAAGGGTCTGTTTGATCAGCTGTTTCGCATCGATTTGTCATTTGTTGTATTTTTGCGAACGGAATAATGGCATCTTGTGCGTTACTGCAACAATGTGCAAGTGGAATTAGTAGGCGTAGTCTTAGGTATCTTGCTTTATTAATTTTTTGGACAAGTGATAGAAGTAAACATAACCTCGAAATTTATATAACAAATTTATTAAATCTACGTTAAATTATTATCATTATTAAATATATGGTTTTAATGTTTTAAATATATGGTTTAAATAAAAAATTTAAGTTGCTATTTTCTACGATTTCTTGATGTTATTTTAAATTTAAAAAAGTAAATTGCAATTTTATATGGAGTTGGAGAACCAACACCAGCCTATCTCTAAATTGTTACAATTACAATGTTTCTATATTTTACTTTTACATTAGAATTAAAATATAATTATTAGGAGCGTAATATTAGTTTGTAAGTTGTTATTTAACGCTATTATTTAAGCTATTATTTAAGACGAGCTTATGATTTACAAATTCTAAAGAAGCTCTGTGTATGTGTGTGTATGCAGTTTGAGTAGATTATTTTCAAGTAAAGGCACAGACATACAAAAGAAATCCGACATAC
Organism: Trachymyrmex cornetzi; assembly: GCF_001594075.2. NCBI lineage: Eukaryota > Metazoa > Arthropoda > Insecta > Hymenoptera > Formicidae > Trachymyrmex > Trachymyrmex cornetzi. Next base: position 663,018 of record NW_017295773.1, on the reverse strand, counting down.
CGGAGCGCAAGAGCCTCCAAGAAACTATACTGTCGCCAGAGGAGGCCAAGTATCTGCAAGCTTTGAGAAGTACAATTACTGTAACATCTGATGAGGATATTGGTTATGTATCTGGTGTTCCTGAGGAGCATATCAAGACACGTAAAGTACGGATATATCAACCTGCCAAGAGCGCTATGCAATCTGGAACGAATAACGTTCACTTTTGGCAAATGGATTTTGATACACGCGAACGCTGGGAGAATCCATTGATGGGTTGGACTTCCAGGTAAACGTTAATGTTTATGTTGATGTTTTATGTATACAAAGTGATAATATCCTTAAGTAAATCTAATATCCTTAAGTAAATCTAACAGATTTTCAAAAGTGATTCTTTACATTAATTCAAGACGAAAACTGTATCTGAAATAGTTTCAAAGATATCTACTTATCCGCCTCTGTTTGAATAAAAAACTAATGTATGGATATGCCCCCAAAAGATGACCCTAGAAACGTACATAAAGTTTCATTAAAATAATCCGAATAATTTCCAAAATTTTTGAAACAAATTTTTTCTTCAACTTCGACATCGTTACATCTAACAATAAGTCATTTTGGATATACGACCATATGAAGTTTTGCCTTAAATTAATATGGCAAATCATTCTTTAAAATGGTTTTTAGAATGCTTTAAGAGCCATCCTCTTATACAAAGTTATACAAATCAAGATATATATATATATATGGATCATTTATAATGGTTCTGATATATTGTATTAAGTATAGCGATGCATAATGTATATAATAGTAATATTTATATTTTTGATGCAGTGGAGATCCTATGTCAAATATAAAAGTTGATTTTGCGACAAAGGAGGAAGCAATTGCACATTGCAAGAAGATGGGATGGGATTACTATGTGCAAAAGCCAAATGTTAGTCAGCCGAAACCTCGTACTTACGGTAGCAATTTCTCTTGGAATAAACGTACCAGAGTTTCAACTAAATAATCTACTTATTTAAGCTGTCGTAATTTCATGCAATAGCAACGACAAGTCGCTAATTGTAGTCATCTAAAAAAATTCTGGAACAAATATGTATCATAATGCCAATAAATGTATATAGATATATGTATATGTTTAGTGCAATGTATTTCAGTTTAAATTTGATACGTATCTTTTTTGCCTAATCCTTACTGCTTGAATTGAATAAACTTTAAATAAATTTATTTACATTTTGGCATGTATATTACTTGTTCTAATAGGTATCTTAATGTAGCATTGTAGTTATTTTTGAATCTATGTGATTATTTATCTAAGTTTGAGGAAGATTATGGGTGAAAACAGTGACACGTGCTCCAGCGAAGACAACAACAGTCAGATAACATTTTAACATTTCTAATTATATTTCGTTTGTGTTATTTATAATTATATACTACAATATTGTTAACAACGTTCTGCATTGACAAGTTTGCGCGCCTTCGTGTCAGGCGGAGCGAAATGAGAAGTTATCATACAGTACGCGTTTGAATTCATTATTCAATTCATTATTCATATTCAAAATTATCGAAGATCATGTTAGAACATCTTGATGTATCGCATAAAAAATGCGAATCTCCCTTCGAGCTCATCGCATCGATGCATCCTATTTTGCATTCTCGCTATGGTCAACTAAATTCTCTTCTGTCTAAAGGACATATGCAATTATTACTGTCCTTTCCAGCCAATTGTGCTACATATAAAATTATAGAAAAAAAAGACTCAGACGTTTACAGCTTGTTTTAGCATATGTTGTCACCAACGTTAGTTGAAAAAAATTGCCGATATATTTTTAATATATATTATGATAACGCGTGAATGAGAGAATAATATAATTTCTCTTGTTTAACTTCATAAACTTTCATTCAAAAGAGATTATATGTACAAAAAAATTTTTTAGAACTTATTACCAAAATGATAAGTTGGTTCATATTGAAACAATCGTGATCTGGAAAGGAACAGGAAATTGCTGTTAGAAATTAGTTGACCGAGGCCGTTGCTGCAAACGGACTCTTAATTGTTTATAATTAAGACATAAAGCGAAGGAAAGAACGTGCGCAATCGTATCTCATGAGAGCGGAATATAAGAAATGACCTACGATGTTATTATCGCAGAAAGTATAGCAATAAGAAAATTGTAAGGACAAAAACAAGTTGTCGTTGAAGATTGCGGAGAGAATCCTCAAGAGAGGCGTTAATATATCGTTAAATCGTGTAAAACATTTTACGGTATTTATTAATCTCCCAGTACTTCGTCCTGCGAGAGACAGGATAAATTAAAGGAAATATCACTGAAATTCATTCGGATAATTAAATTTTAAATCGCTAATTTAGAAACTGTTCTCGCAGCTGAATTTCCTTTAATTTATCCCGTTTACTTTGCAGTGAAGATAGTCTCCCTTTATCCCTTTAAAAGATATTTTGGCCGTGTTTCGCAGAAGCCAGCGCTTAACAAACATTTTACGCCAATTGGATTATATTTTTAGATCTAGAGGAATAATCTTATTTCAGCGAAGAAATTCAACATCAAGCTACAAAGTAAATATTCTGTTGAACGTAGCCGATGTTTTTTTTAATAGGGAACGATGATATTATTAATTAAACCATAAAATATTTTATAAATTCATGGGCTCAGTATTAAGTTCGCCTCGTGCGGATTTTCCTTTTTTATCACGTCTCTTGAAACAATTGTCATAATGAATCTCTTTCATATATTGAGAAAAAAATTTACTAAATTTTAATAAATATTTCTTTAAATAGTTCTATAAATTCTAGCGGAATATTTACTAAATGTATATAAACACATATTTATTAGATACAAAAACCGTTAGTTTGATTCAATTATTATTTTTTTCATTTATCTAAATATTTATTTATCGTAAGTAAATATTGCATTGGGACTTTAAAGAAATATTTATTAAAAATTAATAAATTTTTTCTCGGTATACGGAATCATTTTTGTTTATTGCTATGAATCAAAACAAATTGATATCAATACTCTCGTTTTTCATTTAATTACAATCGTTAAATATAATTATTTTATAACTATATGTATAAATAGCTACATATTATTTCTATCCTTTTTTGCGTTCCTTTCTAACAAAATATAATTCCGATTAAGGCGTCAGAAGTTAGTTCTCTCTTCCCATTATGTTAATTCTTCTCATTATGTGTTTTCAAATCTCAAGATTTGTATAAAAATAAAAAAAATATTACAAAAGAATTTAACAAAAATATTACAAACAAATTTTGAAGTTATTGTTCAAAAATATTACAAACGAATTTTGAAGTTAATTATTCAGTAAACGAGAATGGATGAAATGGATTGAAATAGATTTAAATTTTCGTATCAAGAGATACGCATTCACGCGCGCGCCGCGCGTTAAAATGAATCCTTTTTAATTCGAATGCATTTTTATTCATTTATATTTGAAATTGGATGAATGACATTTCACCTCGTTTACTGAGCCAGTTATTAATTACTAGAAACCATTTGTTTTTATATGAAAAATCAAAAGTCTAAGTTCATTCACATAAATTAAAGTCCTTTTTTTTTTAAATTGCTTACTTTTCCGCAAAGACACATCTCTGAGATGACATCGTGGACCTACGATCGAGAACAATAGATTAACTTTTTAATAAGTGTATCTAATATAACGTCTCATATTTTGAAAGAACAACCATGATGTAAGAAGACCAGGTGAATCAATTTTAAGGAGGATAAACAGTCATTTAAAGTGACGACATTTGTGATCAATCAGAAATTGGTTAGAAATTTTATAATTAAGCTAATATAAAGTCACTGTTAGAAATTTGTTACTAATTTGAAATTTGCCTCAAATTAATCAGCTGTTCATCAATCATTATGTGCAACATTACACCTGGTCTTTTTACATTATGGAAGCAGCCGCGTCGTAATCACTTTTATTGAGCAGCTCTCTTCTCACTTCTTGCAGAGAGACCTTGCGCTTACGTCTCAATCAGATACTTTAAAGACACTAATGGCTTATATGTATATATTTGCCCTGTGCAATTATGTTAATTGAATATACAATTTATCTATATATATAAACTTGCGATAGAGAGATCATTCCCTTGTCTCACGATTTTGGAGCTCGATGATAGGTGAAGGTTCCCGATCTCAAGCAAGAAATAGATGAAAAAAAAATTGATACGAAAAAACATAAAGCAAAGCTTTCCCTGCGAATCTTTTTTCTCTTTTTCTCTTGCACACGAAATATAATCCTAAAAGTTATTGTGATACAAACCGCTGTCTCACTTTATATGCATATGTATATACATGTATAGTAATTATTGTATGCAGTACATTTTACATTTACATACACATAAAATATATTATATATTAAGTCGTTCGATAAGTATAATATCGTATTTCGTTCTCCAAAGGATTTTGAAGAACGAAATTTATTAACTTAATTAATAATTAATTCAATACATTTATTAATTTAATTTAATGCAAAATGTAATTACTATTTTGTTTTACTACTGTCTACCATCTTAAATTCAATTTTACAATTCTATTTCGATATGTTACAACATGTCTAATATAGAATTATAAGAAAACTAGAGATAAAAATTATTCACTTTTTTCGTCCTATTGTTTCTTTACAAAACCTGAGAAAAAAAGTACTTGGATATCTAATGCGAGACAAATAAATTGATCTACTTGGCAGTCTGTGACTTCCATTATTTGTATGTTCTTTAAGCGACGATGCAGCTAAAATATTTTTTACGAGATCTAAATATTCCACATAGCGCATTATATTTTTCCAGGAGCTCTTTGGTTGTCCTTCTTGAGAGCAAAATAGAAAAAGGAAACTTAATTTCTTCTATTTTTAATAATCTCTCAAATAATCACTATTTATGGACATCAATGAAAGATACCTAATAGTTGAATATTTGTACAACACAATTGAAACAAATTGCCTATTTTATCTTTCATATTTTTAAAATATATATACATATGTATATGTTATCAGTATTCTTCTAATTTTGAAAATATCATAGATGCCAGAATTTCAACAAAAATATGTACGTTATATGTTACGGATGAAAAGAAATAAATTGCATTCATCTATATATGATCATATATGTATGTTTAACTTAAGCAGTAATAGTCTTTTTAGTAATAAAAATTTATTGGGTTATATCAATAGTTCCGTGTGATTTTTGTCGATAGACAGTTTTTATAAGCGCTCTGAAAAGCTCTAAGCACCAGTCCATATTTTAGAAACGCATAATAATTGACAGATGATTTTATTGTGCATTTAAAAAAGACAGCATGAAGATTGATTGTGTTTTGTGTATTTTGTAAGGCGTTTCATTTGAAAGATGGCAAGGGTACGACCAATGTAATGCTACAAATTCGTTGAAACATGATAGGTTAATTCATAATTTTTTTTTTTTCTGATTGTCAATCAAGTACTTCAAACTATTTATAGTGATATTTTGATCGCATCCTCCTTGATGGAAATAAATCACTGAATGTGTTGAAACCAACTGTGAAATTGTGAAAATGAAAAATGAAAGTGACTGAAATATCGTTGAATATATTTCAGTATAAATAATACTTTGTTTTTAATGTACTAAAATGCTTTGAATTCTATAAGAGATGAAAATCTATTATTTTTTATTAATAAAAATTAATGAAAAATAATAAAAAATAACGAAGATGATGCAAATATATTTAATATTTTTATAGATTTATTCAGAGAAATTAAATACTACATTATGCCCAAATACTATGAATTATGAAGATAATTTTTGAAAATACAAGTTTATATAACCGAAATTTACAGACAAGGGGATCCAAACTCCCCTTGGAAAAATTATACACAATTTCAGCGCTGCTTGTCATAGGATTTTGATCTGAGCAAATTAAATTGGTCAAGTGATAAGTAGTGAGGATTTTAAATCCATGCGCATGATCACGAATATATGCACATACATATGCTTAAGGCTTATAGGCTTATTATGTAACTTTTAATGAATGTAATGACATCATTACAGTCGTTAAGAGTTACAGAATAGACATTTACTACATTCTATGTCCATCTTTTTGTGTAACTGCCATCATAGATCATAACCATAATTGTTTCCGTGCTTGATTATTATTGATGATTATCTTTTCTCATTACATTGTTTTGTTATACGTGACTTCTTCCTTCTTTATATGTTTTTTTTCTATTTGTAATGTTATCATCCTAAAGATTCCAAAGTTTAAACTAATTAAAATATTGAATTTTCCTATCTAATTCATTCAATATATTTATATACAGGGCGTCCCAAAGTTAAATGTCAAAACTTTGGGAACGTGTAGGGAATCGATAAACTAAGACACCGTCTTAGAAAGAAAAGAACTCGCTTTAATGTGAGCACACTCTTTGAAAAACAGAACAGAAGAGAAACGTAGAATATTAACTATATACACATATATATATATATATATATATATATATATATATATTGTATATATATATATTAGAAAAAGAAAAAAGCAGAGAAATTTTTGGAGTTTCCCTAAAAATAAAGAGTGTCTTTAACCCGGGAATGCTCTTATAGTCTTTGAATAATTTATACATCTCAATAGCAAGAAAATAAAGTTCAAAGTCCTGACAAAATATCTTATTTCATAATATTTTTAAGAATTTGCATATTTTATTTTAAATTTATAAAGATTTCTGAAAAAATACCTTAAATTTCTTCAGATTTTATTATAAGTTTTCTTCGGAAATTATGGAATGAGAAATCTTAATATCATATTAAAAGTATAGTATTTTCAAAGATTTAAATATTTTTACCACATAATTCTTTATAATAAAAATATAAATAAAAGTATATTGTAATATTTTCGCTATTTAAAACATCTGATAGAAGAATATTCTTCATATTTCGTCGTATAATAACAACATCGATTATTCTTGAAAATATTAGGAATAAATATTAAAATTTTGACCTATATTAGAAGTTTTATATTCTGGTGTAACCAGTTTCTGATAAGTTGAAATCTTAATACTTATTCTTGTTTCTAATATTTTTTCCATTGTGCGCAGCCCATTTAAAGTCAGTAACTTGTAACGATAACTAATTACTTTATGAAACAAAGAAACTGTAACTTTAAGGAGATTCCTAGGACGGAATCCATTAACGTTGCTCAATTTTCGAGATGGTCTTGAACAAGTGCTTAAGATGTTACTAGCCAATCAGAGAGCCGTCCCAAGCAGAACAACAAGTCATTATAATGATCAAAATGATGTCAATATGATCATTAAATTCATTTTTCAGTTCAATTCAATTTCCGATTCAATTTAATATCATTGTGACGTTATCGTGACTTGTTCTGCTTGGGGTATTAACATCTTAAGACATTATTTGAGACGGGCTTGAGATTAAGAACGGACTATGCATACCGACCCTAAAGTACAACCCGAATTCCAACGCGATTGCTGTTTTACTGATAAAATGTGACTCATCGACATATCTTTATATACTATTACATCACTGTCTCACGCACACGTATACATAAATTTTTATAGAACAATAGCGTTAGACATCTATTAATTAGACGTTTAACAAGGGAAGACTATGTTTACTGTATATCAGCTTATACTATCTTTTGCCGCTATTCGATATCTATTTTCTCTAAGCTTTTTAGTAAGTTCAGTTTTGTGTAATTGCAAGATTAACAGTCTTACGTTTCAATCCTTCATAAATGTGGCTAGGATGAGAATTGAAATAAAAAATCGAGATATATGTTGAATAAAAATCGAAACTAAACTTAGGACCTGTCGATTACGAATTAATCGTTTTCACGCGGAGTCATTCATCACCAATACATATAAAATGAAAAAAAAATACTAAGAAGAAACATAAAAATCATACAAAAATATTGTTTTTCTAAACAATTCCGTAAACTTTTGGGTCCTTACTCCCTCGTATAAGAACATTATTTCTCTTTCTTTAAATTTAAAAAGATTATAAGGCTCACTTTTCGGTCTTACAATCTTTTCAAATAAATTGCAAAAAAAGTAGTTTTGAATTAGTAGTCATGTACCCCCAAAAAAAATATTATTCCGCTTAGCGGTTTCGTGTTAATGTCAAAGGGTTTTTTATTTATATATGACCTCTCTCTCTCTCTCTCTCTCTCTCTCTCTCTCTCTCTCAAAAAGATACTCTACACTTAAGTAGGGGAATTTCGTATAACCATAAGGTGCTGGATTTAAGATTGCAATCCTCGTCTTGTATGCACTGACATGCACGCGTAGCTACGATAACACGTAAATGAAAAACTTCTAATAAATAAACGTGCCTCTATTATCTTATATATCCTCTTATTTCCAAAGGCTATTCGAGTTATTATAATAGAATTTTCTATAGAGAGAAATTTATTTTTGATCATAATAAATTTATATGTGTCCTTATTTTTATAGATAAATACGTGTTATAAATACACGCACCTGATTTATATAAGATTTTTTGCTTAGAGGAAATGCTAAAAGGAATTCCTCGCTTATCGGCAGAATATCTTTCTTGGGTGTGGTGAACAAATATCTAATTAAGGCCTGTTCTTTTTATCACGCATTGGACTGCACTAAAACTTTCTTTTTTGGTTTCACCAAACTTCAAATATATATCTATATTCTATTTCATTTTAAATAAAAATATATACTAGTTTAGCTATAAACGGCAAACCTATAGAAACATATGTTTCGAAGAGCGCGTGATGCAACTTTATGCAATAAGAATTTGCAATCCACACGCACATGACATGCACACAATTGTACTTTTTTCTTCCTTCTCTTTCTTAATATGTAATTATTTGTCACTATTAAGGTAGTACACTCGCGATAATACCATCCAAAATTTAAGGCCACACTAAGAAACCCATTTAGTTAAATCAACCAAGGATTTGTTTGCCCATATTCAAACAAGAAATTAATTGTTTCATCTAAATGGGTTTCTCAGTGCATGGCACACAAAGAACTTAGGGCAATAAGATGAAAATAGTACGGAAATCAACATGTTGGATTGGCTACTGCTTATGCTATGGCCTTACGGACTTTACTATGGTTGGTTAATTCGCTTATTGCTTACGTTTTACTGCTTAGGTTTTTTTATGTACCATTAGCCCTTAGGTCCCATCGCGCACTCATTGGCGATATCCTCACTCCCGTCAGTGAGAGAAAATTTTTGATTGCGCCTGTCCAAGGCTGCACTTGCGGAAAGAAAATGAATATAGATAGACTAATGCTAGTGTTATCAGATGCTTATTGGCCGTTCTCTCCACTCCCTTCAGTCGTCTCTATATGCTGAACAAAGTCGAAAATTGCATTCTTTTCACGGTTCTATTTTCCGACTAAACGGTAAAAAATTATAAAATTTTTCATAGTATTCGTTTCATATTTCTTCGTTACATGCTCATTTTTTTATTAACATCTTACTGCTAGTTTGAGCACTACAAAAATAAGTGACATTTGGATGAACTTTGTACAGACGACACGTATAAAAAGTGCAATTTTTAATTGCTTATATTTCAGTATTGAAATGATCAATCTTATTGTAATTGCACAAGCGTGTCAAAGTCTTCTAGTACAATATATAGTTTCAATTTCAAGAAATTCCGACTGTTTTCAATTCGCGAGTGTACTATCTTAAGACATTTAAGACAAGATGCTGTAAGGCTGGAATTAGACTATGCATTGAGGATTGAGATTGAAGATTAAAAGATAGCAGTTTGACCAATCAAACAAAAAACAAGGAACTAAAATTCCTTTGTCCTCATTCAAATTTCTTGGGTCAAATTTCAACCTTCAATTTCAATCTTCAGTGTACTCAGAGAAAAATATAATTTTGACAACTACAAAATTAACAACTCTAATAATTTAAGTACTTGCAACTAGTTTTACAAAGTAATAAGAACTAAAGTAGTATCGAATACTATATTTTTATAGTATTATATTATATTTTTATAATATTCGATACTACTTTAGTTTTTATTACTTTTTAAAACAAGTTGCAAGTATTTAAATTTTAGAGTTGTACTTTATAATTGCCACGACTATTTTTTTCTGTCAGTGTGCGTATTCTGATTCCAGTCTTACGCAATTAAAACTTCGCTTTAACATGATTACATCTCGATTACATCAGATTTTTTTTCTCACTCGCGCACGCACGCTTTTCTCTAGTACGTATAATTTTTAATTGACGTATGTTCTTAACGTATATGTTTGTGGGAGTGGTTCACTCTCACATTGTTGCAATTACCCACTACCAATCACAGCGACTTCTGCGTAGGGAGCTTTTTTATTTTTGTCTCTAGCACTGTGATTGGCTTGTGTGCAATTAGTTCGTGTGCAATTGATATACACCCTATGTTTGTATATATGCCTCATAAAAACCAGTTCCCGAAGATCCTGGAGCTGTTTGCCGAATCCTTGTAAATTCGTCGAACCTCCGAATTGCCAAAGCATTTCTCATTTCTAAAATTCTCCCTTAGAAAAAAAAAACGAAGACTTACATTCCTTCATCTGCCATCTTTTCTTCCTTTCTCGTCTTTTTCGCACAAATAAAATTAAACTTGCCAAAAGTGCGTAGTCTGATCAAATGTCATTGGATGAAATAATAAAACGCTACGCTGGTGGTCTAATTAATTCTGCGCAATCGCTGCTCGTATGCAGCGTAGATATCCGAGGGATACTCGTGGACGTGTTGAATGATTTTTGAATGCTTCTTATGATTCTTTCATTTAATACGGATAAATTTCATAATATCTCGTTTCACGATGCATACATATTTTCTTTCAAGTTTAATTTTTCAACTTATGATTATTATTCAAACAATCACTGAGATCGCATGAAGATATCTGCAAGCGATCTACGACTAATGTCCATTTCTATCAATGTAGTGATTTACTCTTTGTCTTTTTCTAATTCTTAAAACTAGAAAAATATAAAAAGTTAAACAAGATTAAAGTTAATTACATTAGTAGAAACGGATATAAGCCCGAATTAATTTCATTAGCATTAATATATAATTGGAGTTTAGCTCTTTAATCAATAGAATTATTTCTAACAAAATTCGTAATTATATAATTCATTATCTCTAATTTAACTTTTTTTAAATCTTTCTTTTCATGCCTGGTGAAAATTTTTCTTAAAATTTTTCATATAATTTTCCACAACTATTATGTAAATTTCTATTCGATTTTATAACTCTTTAGAAAATTTTTCATATTTTTTATGCGAATTGAAACCATTTTTAGAAGGACTGAAAAAGTCTACATTTTTTTTAGAATTCTTTATATGTATATATATATTTTCAAATATTATTAGATTTTTATGAATTCTCATTCTATACTTTTTAAAGAAAATTTATAAAATCTGAAAAATTTAAGGTATTTTTTCAGATAACACTTCATAAATTAAAAATATAGTCTTGAAAATTCTTAAAAATAAATTTTATGAGAGAGATATTATACAAATTTTTTTCACCGGGAATGTTTTAATCTTTCTTAAACGACAAAAAGTTTATAAAAATTTATCCGTGACAAAATAATATATAAGCATTATTTGACAAGTCAGTAGCCTATTAAATTAATTATATAGCAATAGAATTGTTTACTGTAAAATTTGTAACTATAGGTATAATTGGTATAATCTTATTTTTCTTTCCATGTATTAAACGACATAAAGTTGATAGTTTCATATTAAAAATATTACAGATGTTGTGCTTGGCAAGCTAATCGTTAATTAATTAACAAAACGGATATTATTTTATAAGTTAGTCGCTGAGTAAGCTAATGGGAGTTCTTAAGATTTTGGCCGAACTCTCGTTATTTTCGTAGGTAAATTGCTTATTGCAAAATTCCTAACTATAAGCGCATAATATTATTTAATATTAAATAATATTGTAGGTGCATTCTTAGAATATTAAATGTAATCTTTATATTTTATTAAAATTATATAATATTAAATAATATTCTTGAAATATTAATGAATTGTTATATGTCCACTTCTAATAATATAATATGATTATTAAAAGTAACATTATTTAATAATATTGTATGATCATTAAAAAGTATTATAATAACATTTACTTTAATTTGTGAAACTATTACCCCAGGTCAGTTTAAGATTACGTTTAAAAACTGCAAATGATTTTGGCACGCGGTTGTAAAACTGCATGAATATGTACATAAAATCACTCTAAAACGTTATTTAAATACTAAGATGCAGCATAGACTGATAAGACCTTTTCGTTACGTATTGTGAATTCAAATTGCACTTATATAGAAATAATTAACATTAATCAATATTTTAAGAATATTTCAAGGATATTTTAAATACACAATATCAAGGATATTATGAAGTGAATATATAACATCTATAAAATATTCCCATAATATTAAAAAATGTTATGTTTTCGAAATATTATAATATTATTTTAATTTCTTAACAATATTCATATAATATTCTAGGAAAATTTTTGCGCTTATAGGAATAATTCGTTCCCCAATCTCTCGAATCTGTCTTTCCATATGTCGGGTAAAAAAATTATTAAAAATTGACAATTGTTTCCTGTTCGACTATATTGCGATTGACCAGAACTACCTACAGTGACCGGTGCTTGGAGTTTTTCCATTAGCAGAGAGGGGTGGAAGGGGGAAATAATTGTCAGAAAATTTTATATTAAATTGAATAATTAGCAACGTCAGGATCCACTTTTGATAATTCTGTCTGTGTTAATGAAATAATATCACCGGTAAAATTAATCAGAATTCGGTCAAATAACCGTTATAACTTTTTAAATAATAAATAAAAAATAAGCTTACAGATAAAATCAAATATTATAACTAAAGAAGCATGTGAAAACCAAAGCAAGATCTAATTAAAGCTTCTAATGAATATTTTCGCGGCCATGTTGAATCATGACGTCATAAGTGAGAAATAACACGTTGAAGTTCCTTGCATGCCATTTGTAAATAAAGAGAATTTAGGTAAAACAAAATAATGAGATTGCTTTAAAACATTTTTAAAAAATGGGCAGAAGTTATTCCTATTCTCCCTCCCCTTTCCGATAGTTAGTAGATAGTTGTAAAAGGTAGGTGAAGTGCGTTTATTATCGTTTGCTCAATGCACATGCTTATTTTCACTTCACTTGCTTTTTACGACTTATTGGCTGTCAGGGGGGTAAGGATAGCTTCAGCTACCCATTTTTACAAGTGTTTTAAAGCGATCTTATTATTTTATTTTATTTAAAATCTGTTTATTTACAAATGCTATACAAGAAATATGTCATTTCTTGCTTATGGCGTCACGATCCTATATATCAGCGACTTAGGAGCTTTAATGCGAGATCTACTAATAGGTACTCAGATTTTGCTTTGGCATTTATATGCTCTTTTATTTATTACGTTTAATTTAATTTTTTAACTTTCAATTGATTCTTCCATCGGACGACAAAATGAAATCTTTTTTCTATTCCGTTTATTTGCGTAATGTTGGGTAAGCATTTGCAGTTGTAGCTCTCTAAAAATACATTGTTAAATGTGAAATCTCAAACTATTCAAGTGTCCGATGCCGAATTAAAATGATTTGTTTCTTCTTAAAATATATTATTAAATATCAAAACTTAAAGTATACTTTTTTGTGCCTCAATTTAACATGTAAAATATTCCTTGAAAGTCTTTATGACTAAAATTTTTTTTACAGTAAGTACGAAATTATTTATTACGTCAAAAGAAAATTTTAGATAGTTTTTTCAATTTTTATCATAGAATTGCACAGCAATAAAGTTTTTCGTTTTTTCGAGAAAATTCTCTTCTTTTTTCTACTCCATCAGATACTAGGGTAATGTCCCTTGCCAATAAATAAAATAGAAATTGCGTTAGACATCGCAAGACATATTCAAGAACATATACAGATATCTGAGTTTCTATTCTTGAAAAAAAACGTATATATACAAAAAACCAGAAAAGCACTATAGTATACGCACGTATACTATATTATATTATAGTATTACTCTAGTTTTTCGTATGTATAATTTCTTTTCAAGAATAGAGGCCTTGCGTTGTACGAACCAGAATTCCGGCAGGCTGATGCGCGACCATTCGGTGTTTGCTAATCGATAATAGGCACTGTAGATCAACGTGAGGTCGTGACATCTCAACGATGTTCTGCCTCTCAAAGGGGACGAACGTCGAGGAGATGCAGAGTTCCCCCCGTCCGAAATGACATGAAATTTCCCGGAGGGTTCATAACACAATTCGAAACATAATGTCTACTTAGGACAAAAATACGGCGTGACCCCCTTAAAATAATTCGTTGTTTATGGAAATTCAAACGTACATCTTCTCCCATTCCCTCTCCCCACTTTTGTCCGAGAGATCTCTAATGAAATGTAGCGAAAGCCTCACGTGTTTTTTCCTTCGAAAAAGATAGTATTCTTTTTCTTTACATGATAACGAAAAAGAATGGACTCGGTTTTACGTGTCAATAAAAAGATAATGATAATGATAATATTTTCAAGAGCGGATATTTTACGATTTACCGTTTTCTTCCTGCCGAAAAGCGAAATTATAAAGTCAAAGTTCACTTCGTTAATTTAATTTATTGAAATTAGATTTATTCTTGCAGAAAAACGAGTGGGTATATGAAAGAAACGAGGAAATCATAATATTAAATCATATAAAAATATTTGAAAAAAATATTGGCACAACAAAGATAACTGTTTGATTATCTTTATTGAGGATGTTTTTTTTTTTTTTTTTTTTTAATAAAATATTAATATTTATGGAGGATTTTTTTTGTAAACTCGGGAAAGAAATTGATGCAAAGCGTATACATTGATAGATAAAGACTGTTCTAGAATTGACAATCAACAGTTGAATATGAGAATATTCTACTATGATTGGTCAATTTTTGCAACTACAACCACTTACAACTGTTTATGCTATGCCCTGGACAACAAAAAATAATTGAAGATAAAGAATCGAAACAGCTTTTATAAGAAAATCCTTGTCAGACTCAAAAAGATTGAAATATTAAAAAATTATTCGTTTTTATATAAATAAACAACATATTTTCGTTAAGAAGACCGAGAATTAATAAAGTGTACACTTAATTAATAGAATCAAAAGAAATAAAGGCGCCGCCAAATAAACACACGAGAGTGCATGAATGTTAGTTTTTAACGATTTCTATGAATACACCGAAAACACTTAATGAATTGAACTATGGCAGTACGATATCGCAAATGCAAACAGAATATGTATAATGTATGATGAATACGCATAATAATGTATATATGTTGAAAAAATTAGTCAAAATTAAAAAAAAGAATTGGTTATGAATTACTCATTACAGTGCGCATAAGTAAAAAAAATTTTTTAAACATATTTCCAATTATGTTGGAGACAAAGAAGCTCTTTGTCTTCAATAGTTTACAAATCGGAACGTGTTTTTAAGCAAAGATTAATTCAGAATTTAGTAGTTACAACGCTGATGTATTTCTTTTCGTCAATTGATCCTGTCGTTATTAATTTATATTATATATGGGAAAAGAAACAGAAGAATTCTTTGGTTACGATAATAATCACCGAAGGAAGCCACATTATTTCCATCTGTTAGTTTCATTCGTCCATCTTCCTTTTTTTCGATCTTGCTCGCTGTTAGTGAAGCGATTAATTTATTCTAAGATTTGAGGCAGTACTCTTTTTGTATATCGATAAAATTTGTTCTTCGTAGCAAACTCCGGGCGATCTACATTATCTATGTGCTAACGATCTAGGTTTTCCTCTTTTATCTTCTTTAAAGAGAAAACCATACAACAGAGTCGAATGTGCCTAGATTTGGTCCGACCACCCTTAATTACGACGTAAAAGACAAGGATCACGACGTATATAAATGTAGAGTTATAGTAAAAAGGTTCCATTAGACGCTAATCGAGAAATGTCTCTATGTGCACGCGAGTGCAAATATCGCTCTCTCGATTATTGAAGCCACGTTAAATCAGTATTAAAAGCTATCCGGCAATGTCTGAGAATTTAATGATATACAATAGCATAGCACTAAAACACTATTTCCAAACAGTAAGCGAGTCATTGCAATCGATTTTGCGGCTTATCGGATAATTGGAAGTTTTACAATTGTTTCTGATAATTACAATCTAAAATATTATTATTAAGTATTCCAATTATCTATAAAAATCTCGATTTGATATTTTAGCGTATTCGAAAAATTTCAGTGTTTCCAAAATTCTCAATTTGAAGTATTCAGTGTTGGGCATGTATATGCATTTACATACAGAATTACCTTCCCAAATTACCTTCCAACAAGTAATCTGAATAAATAAATAATAAAGAGCAACGATTCTTTAATTGGATTATGTAAAAAGTGACAATTTACATTCTGCCTGCGTGTTTATGTATATAGATACCCAACTCTGAGATTAAATAGCTAAATTATAAATAGCTAAATATTAATAGCTATGTAAATATATATATATATATATATTTATAACTAAATTAATAAATTTTTAATCCATCGAAGATGCAAACGATAATAATTATAAAATCCAAAGCACGCTCTTACCAGGGTAGCGTAATTTACTAGAAATAGTCGCTTATCTTGGGGAAAAAAGTTTATATCGTGTTGACGGTTCGAGTTTATTTTAAAACAATTAATTAGTGAATATGTAGTAAATTCGAATGCACTCGTTAAACTGG
The DNA here is from genome assembly GCF_001594075.2 of Trachymyrmex cornetzi. NCBI lineage: Eukaryota > Metazoa > Arthropoda > Insecta > Hymenoptera > Formicidae > Trachymyrmex > Trachymyrmex cornetzi. The sequence goes on along the minus strand of NW_017295773.1, from coordinate 646,258 downwards.
CGTTAATCATGAATTGTTCAGCCTAATGCATTCATAATAATGTTTCTCATTCTTCACGATTAATGCAGTACTTTTCTTTGCTCGGCAAAACTACTAATATTGTACGTATTTGTGTGTGTTACATTCAATACTGATTATATACAGTCAAAAAACGTCGGAAATATGCAGTTAAAGTGTATGCATATCTTAACATGTTTTTGGAAAGCTTTAAATTGCTCTTAGAATTTATATAATGATTCGTCAATTGCGTCAATGTAGATTTATTTATGTAGGAAAATTGATAATGTAATAAATTGTTTGTTATTTAAGTATACTGACGCCTAATATTGCGAATCAATTTTTCTTACTGATGTAATAGTATGGTAATATGTCTCATTGACCAAAGCAATTGAAGTCGATAAAGAATCAAAATTACATTTCCACTTCGATTCACTTCGAGAACCGATGTATCCTAACAGATTACGTTCCTGTTTCGAAAACGGCTACATCTAGTACTTCCGCTACGCTGGTAATTCCTCCTTTAAATGATCCTTTTGTCGTTATGGATAACCCAGTATTAATGGTGCATGCATTTTTGTCGAAAGTAAATTGCGTCAACATGATAAATGATCCAGGTTTCTCCAACGACATTCCATCTGCGTTTGCAATCGAAAAATTTTGTTAACTTCGTCCTTGTCCCTTTCTTCGTCTCTTAATAATGGCTCTCAACTTTACTCTCTTCTGATAATAAAACCAAAAATTGTACAACGAATCGTTACAGTTTTTTTAGACATATTCTATAAAATACTAAACATTTCATTTTTATCAGAAATAAGATGTTATATCTGTCATTTCTCGCTTAAATATTACAATAAGATTGTATCGGAGCATGAAATTAATTTCTTGTAATATAATATCTAATACCAATAAATAATATGGATGAGTAATACCTAACGACTATTAGGAAGCATCTTCATAATAATTATGGTGTGATAAGTTCTAATCACATTTCTAATTGAGATCACATCATAGACTCAACAAAATAATACCGCGTTCCTAAAAGAATAATTATCTGAATAAGCAGTTATCAAATTAACAAGGATCCACAGTCAAGGCTTAATTTCTTTTCTAAAATCAGCCGAGAACCACACTAATGTTTTATCCGATACTTCGACCACGCATACGCATTCACACGCGCACACGCACACACACACACACACACAAAACGTAACACGCTCTCCAACTCGAGGAGATTCGCCCCGAAGAAGCCATGCGGATTATCGCCCTATCTAAAATTAGATCTGCACTGTGTGAAAAGTCTACATATATGTATATAATATACGTCTACGTATACATTATTTATCGTATTATCACTGAATCGTGTCGCTGTCGCTATCCGCTTGTCGGTTAAGATCAGCTATCGTCTGGTGTGTCCTGATATTCCTCGCTTTCCCTGTGCACTAGTACGTGCACTACCGTTGCCTCCGATTGCTGCCTGATCAATGGTGGCCTCGAAGGCGGCGCCGTGTTCTCCGGACTGGGTTCCGTCACCAGGATACTCACGTCACTACTCTCGACTGGTAGTTGCACCGGCTCCGGTGGCGGTGCCCGTCGTCTCAGACTGCCACATCGTCTATTAAACGCTTCCTTGATATCCCGTTGCAGCGTATTCAACGAGAGGGTAGTGCCGCTCGGCCGCAGGGAGCTGCGCTTCGAAGTTGGTGGACTGAGTACGTCGTCCTCCAAATACTTCTCCACTGCGTCCTGCCGGCCCAGCGTAGGACCCAGCGATCTATAGATAGAGAAGCAGTTGTTAATGTTCTCACTTCTTATACAGATACATAATAATATTGTTTTTTGATACACGACATTTGCAGGATGTATTTGAGTTATTTATTCTCTACGAACTCAATTTGCCTTGAACAAGATTTTTACGAGATATACAAAGAATATCATGTGAGACGAATAATTATAAAGATATAGTAGATTGTATTTTGCAAAGAAAATTTTTGCGTGTGTGTGCTTACAACTTGTAGAAAGCAATGTACGATAAATAAAACAATAATAATATTCTTGAGGCTTCCATGGACACTTTCTATACAGAAATTATGCGTTTTGCAGATTATCTTCGTGTTCAAATCCACTCTTAAAATATCAATATTTCGTGAACATTGCAGTTCGTCTCGTCAGGGTGAGGAGCAGTCTGATACCGATAACTGAGCTGCTTCTCCGGGGAATTCCCTTTATATATGCAGGTTGTTTTTTTTTTGTGATAGGAGAAGAAGAGTGAAGGAAAGAGAGTGGAGATGTGATCAAGAGGGAGGGAGTGGAAAGTCGGTCAATCTTCGATGACCCGGAGAATGTTCTTCTATATTTTATTTATGTTGTAGTCATTATCTCTATTCAGATTATCGGGATGTTTTTATATCTCTATAGCCTCTGTATTTTCTTGGAAAGTATGATGTAATGTTGGCTATTATAATTGTTTTATCAAACTTTGCTTTAGCAAACAAGTATGTATACCCGTCAATGGCTACGTTTACACCCTGCGCTTAGTCCGCGACCTATACGATAGCTGTCATATAAGTCACGAATTAGTGTAAACGTAAACGTAACCAATGTATATTGCAGAAATAAGACATTATTTTTTAAACTTTATTTGTTAGTAACTTTGAACAAACAATGACCTAAAAGTTTTGTCATGACTTTGACAACATATATCATGATCAAGATCATCAGCGCGTAATTCGTCAATCGGAATAATTACCTTATCTTATTGTGCGAAATTAAACCAACCTGACAGTAATATGAGAATCCGAGCCAGAGCTGGAGGCTGCGGAGGGTTGATCAGCGGTTGGTGAGGGACGGGACACGGTCAGTGCCGGGGGTGGCAGGTCCTCGTGGGTTCCGGTGGCGCCGGAGAGCAACAGCAGAGGAAGATTCGGGAACAACCACGCCGAAGCGGTGCCGAGTTCGCTGAGGTCGCTGGCGTCGCTGGCCCTGGAGGACTTGCGGCTACTGGCCCGGCTACCCCGGTGCACATGTAGCAGAGCCGACAGCTTACCGCCCCATCCACCTCCGCTCCTACCATCCACACCACCTGGGCTCGAGGTCTGCGTCTGCGAGTCCACCTCCTGAGCGATTCTTTCACGCTCCTTCTTCATCCTGTATATACATCGAGATTATTTAGTTATTGTATTTATTATTTTTCTCATGTACGCTAATTACGTATACAGGATGTCTCAGAATAACCACCAAACATTTCGTGCGCAAGTAGAACGGACTGTAACTAAACTCGAAAAGTCTCCTCTACCACATTTTGTAATTCAATTAAAATTAGTCATACTCACGCAATGTACTCTCTTATGGAACGTTGAATCAACCTGGCAGCTTTGTCTTGTCGCTTCCAGATTCTCGTGGAAGACACTATCTCCAGTTCTTTTCTAGTTGGAAACTGCTTTTTGAACTTAACATCCATCTGTTCTTGCAGCTTCCTGAAGTCATCTGATTCCTCGACGTGCCCAAGAACGTGCTTGACGAGTGCGTGCAAGATGTCCAGACAATGAATCTTGTTACCCTTTGCGATGGGAAGATTAAAGCTAACCAACGCTACCACGTTGGGCTTTGATATCCCCAGCGGCGGGTCTAGGCTTGCTATAAAGTCGCTTAACTGCGAGAAGCTAATAAATTGCGTTGCATGTGGATCGTACCTAGAAAAACAAAAATTTCAATTTAAAATGGCGATGAGATTGTCATCACATTATTATTTTAATTATCTATTAGAAGATATATAGGTCGCAATTATCTTACTAATTAAATCAATATTTCTAAAAACACATGGCTAAATAATTTTGAATACTTCATACGACTTAAAGAAAATAGTATCTTACTTCGACCATCGGATGTAGAACATCTCTAAGTCATCTTCGACGATACCAATCTCCTCCTCTTGATGAGCTTGATTGAAATTCTCTAAGATGATGGCGATGTACATATTGATGACTATCATGTAACTAATGATGATAAACGATGTGAAGTACGTGATCGCTAACAAGGGATATCCGCAATCTCCGTTCATCTGTCGACTGTTCGGTGTAGGATCGCATTCAGGTGGTTGCACCATCAACGACTCCAACACATCATTCCAGCCAGCCGAAGTCATCAAACGAAACAGCAGCTGCATACTTCTACCAAACGTTTCGAAGTTCACCTGCAAAGGAAGATATTAGCTTTAATAACAATAATTAAATACTACAATTATTATTATTAATAACACTAATTGAAAATTAAAGGACGCAAAGGACGTAAAAGGACGTGTATGTAACATTCAATTTTGAACTGATCGTAGGCAATCTACAGTTTTAAGTCTGTAAAAAACTAGCGTTTATAATATAAACTATCCACACACTAACCATATCGTCCAATGCGCCTTGTTTCCTGACATGCCCGAAAACAGACATGCCGATGATGGCGTAGATAAATGTGATCAGGGCCAACAGAGCCCCAATGTTGAAGAGTGCTGGAAGACTGACGACAAGAGCGAAGAGCAGCTTGCGGATACCTTTCGCAGCTTTAATGAGCCTCAAGATTCTGCCGATTCTGAACACCCTCACGACTCGCAAGAGCGTCGGGGACACAGGGAAATCCATCATAATATCTTCCATTAGAATACCCAGGATGGATGCCAATACAAGCAAGAAGTCAAACAGATTCCACGGCACCGTGAAATAATGATAACGCAGACCTACTATTTTGACGATCGCCTCCAGGCCGAAAACGGTCGTGAAAAACGCATTCGACACTTCGAGGACAAAAAAGATGGGATGTGGCTGATTGTAATGCTCGATCCCCATCGTCAACATGTTGAGAAATATCAAAACGAAGATAGCTATTTCAAATCTGAAAAATCATACGAGAGATCAGAACCCCTATTCTTGAAAAGAAACGTATATGAAAAACTAGGGAAACAGTATACGTAACTGTAGTATATGTAACGTATACTGTATTTCTATAGTTTTTCATATATTATCTAGTTTCTTTTCCAGAATAGAGATCCAGATCGTATTTTCTTTTGTAATTCGCAAATTACTTAAATTAATCGTCATTCTTCTTGTCAAAGCGGTGCATGCAAATTTAACATTCGTGCGGTAAAAATGACGTAAATAATATCCGCTGGCAATACATGGGACAAATATAACATTTAACTTTACCGTTCATTCACTTTGTTTAAATAGTTGAAGTAAAACGATCTCTCTCACAAAAATGAGAAAATTGTACAACGATATAAATAATTTTAAGTGTATCTTAATTGTGATAAAAATATGTTTATAACAATAAGCGCGCGCGCGCTTGATAAAAGTATATAAATAAGATTTTTCGTAATTCACGCATTGACACCGTCATAATAATTCTATATTCTGCTATTATGCAGCTAATTTTACATTTGCATGGATTTTACGAGAAGAGAGTATCTAATTCCTGTGCGCAGAATTATAAAGTTACGACGTTTACGTAAGCTCCCTGCTTGCAGCTTATCTCGTTTATTATGTACACTGCACACCGACATTGTGTATCTACAATTTAGAGACGGCGAGCGTTAATGTCCTTTGAGTATCGATTTTCCATTACTCTGAGAAACGGATTGTAGAGTCACAGCATTTATTTTCCGCGGTTTTGCCTTTTCTGGAAGCTGAAAAGAAAATTCACGCACTATATCTCACGGCGATTTGTATACATATTACAATGCTCGCACGGGTTTGAGAAACGAAAATCTTATCGTAAAAAAAAATGAATATATACAAATTATCTATTGAATTGACATAAAATTTAGCAACTCTGAAAATATAGAAAAATAAAAAAAAATTTATAGTTTTTTGCTTTATGATATAATCCAGTAAGTTTAAAAAATTATATGAGTCATTATTTAAAGATAACATTTTTATATTTTTACATGTTAATATAAAAATAATCTGATTTGTGTAAAAGTAAAGCTCTCAACAAATTAATATTAGGAAAGTTTTATAATTGATAAGAAGATTATGTAAAGAGCCTTTGAGAAAAAAAATAGGACGATTAAATTAAAGACTATTCAAAATAACTGTTTCAAAATACAGTAAAATATATTTCTTCTTACCTTATTTTTCGCGATCTAAAGTTGTCTTCTTATCGTCGATAAATAAGTAAGTTGAAGATGAAGATAACAGTAGCTTTATAGATCGCTTCCAATATAGAAGGCTGCTCTGATGTTAGACATTACCGTAATTTCAAGCAACTACGGTCCTATGCCACAAGTATGATCTAAACACCCGCGCACACGAAAATATGAATATCGGTGTTTTCGTGCGTGCGGATGTTTGGATTATTGTTGTAGCACAGGATCATATTGTATGAAATTACGGTACGTATTTTCCTTCGTCGGTCTTCCTTTATTTGTGCGCTGTTAATTGCTGATAAATGATAATATGAAAGCAATCTGCGAGAACCTATTTATATGATCCTGATCGTAAATTTCAATAAAATAGATAAATAGGAATTCTGTGAAACACACATCCAAGCACAGCAACGTGAGTAGTGAGGAGGTGAGCAATCGTAGCTTTGTAATGACTCTATTAAAGAACAATTTAGGTCACAGACATTTATGCTTAAACCATTAACACGTTGCGAATTACTGTAAAGGAATTTAATATACTTGGCAAAGTTAATTTCAAGAGTGGAGACACGAGTATCTACTAATTAACATCAAATATTAATTAAAATACCAAAAGCGAGAGCGTAAACTTGTTAATGATTTAATTTAAAATGTCTGTGATTACAGAGGAAATATGCACCTGCCGCATTGCTCGCGCTGCATTGCGATCGAACGCGTGCAGCACAGTACGACCGCCACGTCGAATTCGCACGTACCGTTTACGTCATTTTGACCGCACCATTTCTACGCATTCATTACGTTATATTGCAACAAATAACACACACGTGTTGAGTGAAGTCAGATTAAAGCTTTGGCATCAAATAGTTGTCTCGATCGAGTTAGATTTGTGAAAAAACTTAATATGCAAGATGTTAAACAATATCTTTATGGAAAAAATTCTCGTTTCATATTTTTAAGAATTTTTCATATTTCAAATTTATGAAAATTTTTGGAAAAACCATAAATTTCTTCGGATTTTATGAATTTTTTTCAAAAATTATGAATGAAAAATCTTAAAAATCTCAGAATACTTCAAAATTCATAAAAATTTATATAAAAAATACTAGAAAAGATGTAAATTTTTTCCAGCATTTTTGAAAAATATTTCAATTTATGCAAAAGACCTGAGAAAGTTTTCGAAAAAATTGTAAAGTTAGAGAATTACAGAAATTCCGAAAAAAATTATACAGAAATTCTAAGATAAAAATTTACAATGAACTGTTACATATAGAATTGAAAAGAGTTATTGCATCGCGATAATAAATTTATAAGAATTTTTACTATTGATATACAAAAATTTTTATTGATTAACAAGATTTTAAAGAAAAAAAAAATTAAAATAGAATTATGATAATAATTGCAATAATAAATGACTTTAGAGATGAAGAAAACAATATCATAGTACAGAAACAAAATCTACAAAATTATAAGTTTGTTACAAATGTAATATAAATAAAAAAACTTTATTTAGCTTTATATTTAAGAGAAAATTATTTTTTGATTAAAATATAATTAAGTTATGGTTTAAATATAATAATGTTTCTTACAGAAAAAACTAACATTTTTAACTGTCGCGAAATTACAGTAAAGAATAAAGTTGATTGCCAAAGTATTATTAATGACATCACTTTATACAATCATTGACAAAAGCAACACAATTCTTTACTCAAAATGTCAATGTGCTTTTCTTTGCCAAAGTGTTATATGCAATTACCTGCGAGAATTGGACAGGTCGTAGAACATTGCGAGGAATTGGTTCATCGGACGTTTTATAACTTTTTGTGGCTTTTTACGGCCGAGTTTTTTCATGGCAGTGTAGTAGTGTTTTTGACTTTCCGTCAAAAACATTTCTAACACCCCACCTTCATACTGAAAAAAAATATCGTTTTATTACTCTATAGTTATATAAATTTTATGAGAATCCATAAGAAACTTTGCTATTTATAACAAGAAATAACTTGATATGAACAGCTATTAATATTTAATAACAAACTGAGTAGAGAGTTATTAATTTTTAATATTTAATAACAAATTTAAATGTTTTTATAGCAACCATTAAAATAGAGTGTTAAATAATTATATCAAAGATATGCTTCTACGAAAATGTTAAATAACTTTTGCATAATAACATGAACATTTTGCCAAGTTAACTATTTGTGCGTCGTTTAATCGCGAAATAAAGTAAAAAAAATGTAAAGTAAAGAATTTGATATAAAGTAAAGAAAAATATCTATTAACAAATATTTTTCACTACTTTATATTAAATTCTTTATTTTGCGATTATACAACGCACAAATAATTACTCTTGTTTCGTATACGTGAAATTGAAACAAACATATCTCCCACGCGCAACAAAGTATGTAATATTTAAAAAATTATGATTTCACTATGGATTTCATCAAATTCACATTTACCCATATGCTATGGTGTAATTACACCATTTACCTTTTTCTTCAGCATGTTGAAATTGTCTATGATCACTCCAATAAAAAGATTGAGCGTGAAGAAAGAACCACATACGATGAATATGACGAAATAAAGATAGGCGTACAGATTCGCCTCTCTTTGCGGTTGCAGATCTACTCCTCTCGCATCTACAGCGTCCTCCATTACCTCCATCCAACCCTCGAAGGTGGCCACTTGAAACAAAGCTAAGTAAGCGATGCCAACATGATCGAAAGTAATCTTACTATTCTGCCAGGAGTAATTCTTGCTGAAACATTCCTCCTTGGTGTTCACTATCTGAAATCGAAATGGTTGCGTAAGAAAAATGTCTTGGATTAATATCAAATCGTATAATGATTAGATTGATATGCTAAGTCGTGTTGTTTACGAAAAATATTATTATCGCTCAGATTTGATTGCTATTATGATTGGAACAAATAATAGTTTTATAATTTATATCTGATATATATAATAAAATTAATATTAGTATATAAAGATTTTCTAACTGTTGTAACCAAAATAAAAAAAGTTATAACATAACAATTATATTTTTTAAGCGATTTTGGTTACGAATAACCATCATAAATAATTAAAACGGTTTTCCGGTTGCCATTACCAGTGTTGGAAATCGTCCATAGTGGTAATTCAACCAAAAACAATTTCCGACATCGATAATGGTTATTCGTAACCAAAAATAATTTAAACTGTTATTTTTGGTCTTTGCTAGTAAATAATTGTTGAATATAAATTGGAATTAATGAAAATATTTAAATACACGCATACTATGTCACGCATGTCATTCTCCTTTGTAATAATTAGATTCGAATTAGAACAAAGTGAGTGATACTTACCGAAATATCCAGCATTTCTCCGTATTCATCAACGCACTTGAAGAATTTTCCGCCGAAAAACTGGACCCCCATTATCGAAAAAATAAGCCAGAACACGAGACAGACGAGGAGCACGTTGAATATACTAGGTATCGCATACATCAACGCGTTCACTACGATCTGCGAGCCGGAAAGAAAAATCTTCTCACAATCAGTGAATAACGCAATAATCGCGTTCACGTATTCTATCGTTCATGTTTCAAACGAATTTTCGTATTGAAGATTGAGTTTTTTGTCTGCAATATATTTACCCTCATGCCTTGCCATCTTGAAATCGCCCTTAGCGGCCTCAGGGCGCGTAGTGTCCTCAGTGATCGTAATACTTTAAGGTTTTCATTTTCTTCTATCAAAAGGCTAAACATGGATACCTGTGTTTGAGGAAAACGTAATTTAGATCCCAATATAGCTCATTAAATTTAAATAAAGAAATTCATGCCAATTAAATCCTCAGTTTCAGATAAATTAATTTGAAAAGGCATTTGTATTTGATATTTATGTATGACAATGTATCGACGAAAGAAGATAGAAAAAGTTAGAAGTCAACTACTTTTAAGAATAATCTAATAATTGTATTATAAATATAATTGCACGAGTGTTCTAAAAAACATATTGAGAATAAAGATAGGTACAGATATAGAATATTAAAATAAATTAAAGTTTTTTTTGTCTGTCATAACTGATTTTTAATTTAAATAATCCGGAAACTTTTTTGTATATACTGTGCAAATGAATTACGGATAAACATTAAGTAATGAAGTTTTTTTACAAGGAACTATAAAAAATAAATTGTGCAGGAAATTAAATTTTCAAGCTGTGTTAATTAAACAAGCAAACGTGCAAACTACATAAAGAGAGAATAAAACTTTCATTCCTTTCGTATTTCTGCCATATATAAATTCTTGTATAATAAATTATAAAGCGTGCAGCGGCATATTTAAAAAACGCAATATAATGTTGGTTTATTTTTATAACATTTAAGATTTGTGATAATTAAGAAATAAAAGGTAAACAATCAAGCTGGATTTTAATACTGGAAACAATCTGGAAATGTGTGAATCAATATATATCACAATTACAATTTTGTAAACTGCACGCCAAAATTATTTTTAGTGCAAATTGCAATCTTGAAATGCAATCAAAATTGGAGTAGTAATATTACAAATAAAATTGACACGCAATTTAATAATATTGATGCCCATAGGCATCTTTATAAGTATCTTAAAATTTGTAATTAATTTTAAGGTATTTGTTGATTTAATTTGTGATATTTTTACTCTAGTTTTGGAATTGTGATATATAAATTCACACGAATTGTTTTCAGTATTAAGATCCGGCTTGACAACTTAGCTTTTATTTCTTAATTGTTTGTGTTGTTTACATCGCGATCTCTAAAGCGATACTTTATTATTATTACATTAATATTATTTTTATTATATCTTTATTAATATGATATTGAAGTATCATATTAGACTGCGATGTGAACACACAACGGTTAAGGAATAAAAACTAAATGATTAAGCTTGGATCTTTAATGCTGAAACAATTCCATGTGTGTGAATTTATATACCACCTATCCAATCCTGCAAATTGCGTGCTGAATTTATTTTTAGACTTGAAACCTAAGTAGGAATCCTAACAGAACTACAGTAGTAATATTACAAATAGTTTAGTCTTTATTTTTTCTACTATGTGTTCATATCACGGTCTAATATGATGCTTTAAAAATATTGTCTATACACGCGGTATTTAAAATGCGTACTCTCTATACATATCAGTTATTGCGAAGAATATTACCAAAGCCTCGATCTAACGGTGAAGATCTTCGCACGCGGAATGTGTGAGATCCTCGGCCGAAATATTTTTCGCAATAATTAAAATAAAATTATTTATAGATTTTACGATGTGTAAAGATTATTATAGAGATGCATATGAGCATTAATATTAAACTGTTTATCAATTTAATTTGTGATATTATAATACTATTCTAGTTCTGCTAGGATTATGTTTCAAGTCTAAAAATAAATTCGGCAAGCAGTTAAAGTTTGCTAGATTGGATTTATGTAAATTCACATGGAATTGTTTCAACATTAAAGATATTACAATTTATCATAAATTAGAAAATATTGTGTTAATATAGTCATTTTAGAAAAGTTTCTTTTATTTAAACAATTATTATTTATTCCTTTTATGCATATGAGAGTTTAATTAATGATGCAAACATTATTCGTCTGCGGTAACGTATGTATAATTAACAAAAAAGTAACGTATACCACATGCATTTGCGGTAAATATCATTTTAAATTAACACGATACAAATGGAAACGTACTGAGACATATACAGTAACTTTCAACATACCTGGATCCACGGGGCCACACATAAAACACATAAAAAAAGGAACACGGAAACAACGTTCAAACAATTATTGCGTGTTTCATCCAATATCTCAATTACTTCATCTTATCATATATACAAGTTGAACCATCTTGTAGCAGTGAAAATTGTAATAATCATGGAATAATTATTACAATTTTCATTGCAAGCATAAAAAAGTTGTCGAATTTAAAAACTTAATAATCATTGATAGTTTCGAAAAGAATACATATATTAATACAAATTATTCTATGCTACTTAACAGCATATGAACATTTTACAATTCTCGTTAGGAATAAAAATTATTAGTTATTCATAAAATCAGATGGCTCATCTCGAATAAAAATATATAATGCCTCAAGACAAGCAAAGGAACCGAAAACACATTTCATGCCACACGTATGCGATCGCCCACAATTTTGAAATTTACACCGGTTAGGTGCAAGACTCTGATTTATACTTACGAAAACGATTATAAAATCCAGGATTGTCCAGAAACTGGTGAAGTATTTACAGAAGCCTAAAGCTAGCCATTTTAGGAGCATTTCGACGCTAAAAAGTGCGCAAAAGCCAAGGTTGGTCCAATAGAGAATCTTTTTCAAAAAAGGATTGTCGTCTAAGTAGATGTCTTCGAAGCACAGCGTTATGGAAGATGCGAAAATTAAAACTAGGATCATCCATTCGAAAGCTGGCGTATCCACGACCGATAGGACGACCGTACGGACTCTTATCCATCTTTTACCGAGATCCGTGGCGAGGCAACGATTGATACAGCTGCACCTAAACAATCATATCCATCGAACGTTATCCAATTGCATAATGAATAAATATTTAATAAAGCCTCGAATAACTGAATTTTGAACCTATAATAAATTCTGAATTTTTGTCTACGAGAGCATTTAATACTATAACTAATTACTGCCAAAGGCGTTATTTTGGAAATTTTTTCGAAACTTAACGTGACAAGACATTTTCGGGACCAAATTCGTAATCGGCGCATTAAAATTTACCAGAAACAACTTTGTTTATTTTAAGGCCAAAATGGTGTCGATCAGTATAATTAGCAGAGCTAAAATGATCAAAACGACAGTTCTGCTAAAATACAATTTTCAATCTGATTTTAATTTAAATTAGAAATAATTTCAAGTATTTTTATTTTATACTGTTTTAAATTGCCGATATAAACGAAGATAAAAATACATCTTACTTCTGGTAGAAGTGCTGGGGAAAGCAATCAAGCGGCTCTTTATTCTTCTTATTCCTGCCGAACCCGGGAAACGAGCCCATTCCGTCGATGTACCTTCCTTTACTATCCCTTCTGCCTCCGACCGTAAGCTCGTCCACGTAACTCACGAGAGCGTGCCAAGGACGTTTTCCTATCTTTTCGTCGCTTCGAATGGCCAGCTTTTCCTCTGGCAGCATGGCTACTTCCTCGTCCGGGTTGACATCCTTGAGCACCTCCAACTCGATACTCTCCTCGGGATTAGTCTCGTTGCTGTTGTCCTTTTCGGTCAGCTTTTTATTCTCCTTGACTGTTTCTTGATTGCTCTGACTGTAAGTGGTGATAGTGGCCTGACGATAGATCGGATCGTAAGTGAAGACCGGCTGATTGAGACTCTCCTGATACGATCTATTATAAATATTGTCTTTGGGAAGGCTCAGCACGGTCTCCTGGATCGCGTACTTCTCCTTATCAGACTTGTCCATCACCTCGCGCACGATCTGCTCTAGCCGGATATTCTTTTCATTCTCCGAATTCTCCTTCCGATGCTTCTGCTTACGCACGATCGACCGTATGCGATCGAACGAACGCGCGAGCTTCGATTCCTCGCCGACTTCCTCCTTTTTCTGTTTTAACTCTTCGGAATTGAAGCTGTTGAGCAACAACGCCAAGAAGAGGTTGAGGACCATAAAATTGCCCATCACTAGAGCTGGCAGGAAAATCGCGAAACACGTACCCGGCCCATCGTCCCTTTCCGCACGCATGCAGTCCCATAATGGCTCGATCCACTCGCCGCACAGAATGCGGAATATCATCATGAACGAATGAAAGAAATCGTTGAAATTCCATCGCGGCACCGGATCCGGATAGAACTTGTCCAAGGTGTAGTCTTTGCTAAACAGCTGCATGCCGATCACAGCGAATATATAAATCACAATCACCAACACGAAAGTCAAATTACCGAGCGCGCCTATTGTCGAAATGATAATGCTGAGGAGGACCTTCATGGTCGTCCAGGATTGCGCGAGCTTTAAAACACGTAACAGTCTGAGACCGCGTATCACCGACAAGCCATCTACCAATTCGAATGTTAAATCGATAAGCGACGCAGAAACGATAATCAAGTCGAAGTTGTTCCAGCCATTGTTGAAGAAATCCTTGCTCAACGCCAAGAGCTTCAGGAAGCATTCGAATGTGAAGATACTGGTGAACACCTTGTTGCCGATGTTGAGCGCCTGCCGTATCGACTCGCTCATGCCGTGATGCTCCATTGCCAGGAAGCCGGTGTTCAAGACGATACAAAGGGTGATCATTAACTCGAACAGGGGATCTCTCACCACCTTGACGCAAATTATTCTGCGATTTGTTTTCATGTCGCAATAAGATTAAGGAAAAATAATTGTTTTTATGTGTGTGCAATCTGTGATCCGTTCTTCTTATCTAAATTAACCCCTAGAATACTATCAGACATAAATTTTACATGCAAATGAGCCAAATTATTGGAACGTTAAGCTATATATCAGTGGTCATTAATTTTTTCCAAAAATTTCGAAAATCACTCGAGTTATTTTGATGAAACTTTAAATATATAGAATTTCATTAAAGCAACCTGAATGGTTTTCTTTTACTTTAATACATTTTTTCTTCTACTTCGACACTGTGTGTCTTTCAAACTAAATCGTTTCGACCATATGGTTATATGAAGTTTTCACCTTGAATTTATGTGAGGAATCACTTTCGTTTTTTAGTTTAAATTTTAACGAAGATTATACTATATATATAATTTTGAGCTATAAAATGCAAACGAAGTTGTTTTCCGACCAATCGAATCTGAATTAGGGGAAATTATGAAAATCTTGAATAAGAGCAATACTGTGTCACTCAATATCCATAGCGTCACAAACTTAAGAATATTTTTCTTAAATTAGAAATTTATAATGTGAAATTATAAATTTTTACACTATTTTTTACATTATAAATTTTTTTTATAATAATAAATTATAAATAAAAAATTATTATGAAAATTAAAATAAGAAAAAAATTAAAAAACTGAATCTAAATTTTATCAAGAAAATAAATGTCCAGATTTTGCTATTACGTTTAGAAATAATATCTGCGTAATATATCCTAAACATAGAATTAGCAAAACGTGACAGAGAGCGAAGTAAATTCTAATATGATTATATGTCTCGAAAAACTGTTTCATGTGGATAGAATCAGATCAACGTTAAGTATGTTTTATTTTGTTCAATGTTACTTAGTAATTGTTTACGTATCAATCACGTGTAATGCATAACTGTCCCAGGCCCATATACAAGATTTTAGAAAAGCGAATATCAATAAGTTTACCTTATACAGACAATTCTGAAATCTTAGCCATCCTTCGTAATCAACGCAGCATTGAATACACTTATCGCAATTTCTATCTGGAAGATCGTCTGTAAGCATTTAAATACGATGTTTAATTTTTAATTTTTATTTAAAAAATTTGAATATTCTTAATTTAATAAAAAAAAAATGTAATAAAGAAAAAATTAATCTTTCATTCGTGAATTATATCTGCAAATGGTTAATGTACTAATTTAGATATATAGCCGCGATTTTGAATAAATGATGAAGTTAGTTAACATTATCTATTATAAGCTTTAAATATTCAACATTGAACATTTTAATTAATTAATAAATTATGAAATTGTATTTAATTTTGAAAAATTTTACTTGATTTTCACCAAAGATACATTATATACAGTTTATACATACAGTTAAGCAAAAACTGGCGCTAAATTGATTAAGGAATAAATTTTAGTTCGCCAAATTGATTATATAAAATAGTATTCACGCAACAAATATTATCTACAACTTTTAAACATTTAACATTGAGAGAGAGAGAGAGAGAGAGAGAGAGAGAGAGAGAGAATAACAAAGTTTGATTAAATCACAATTACAATGTTTAATTAAATCACAATTACAATGAAAAAGTAGTTCACAAATTTTTCCAAATAGAATTTTAGATAAAGTTTTTAACAGAGTTTCAATTGAGGAAACCGTCAACTTCAAATTGATCCGGAAATACTTCAAGCCGCTAATTCAATTACTGGCATTATTATTTATAAAGAAACACTGCTAGCATGTTGCAATTTTTGGCTCACCTAAAACTACAATGTGCGACAGGTACTCTGGCGGCAGCGCGTACATATGTTTCTTGGTTTTGACCCCGTTGCATTTGAGCACTCGAATCTCCCGATTGCCGGTCCTCACCGACACGGTGACCGGCGCCGGTGGGCAATCCGGGCGCATTTGCTGGATCGGTTGGATCCTGCCGTGTTCCTTTGGGGATTTCTCTTGTGACTTCTCTACACGATGCTCCCGCAACTCGCGCTTGTCATGCTCCTCAGCAGACGTGACGTCGTCACCGTCATGATCGTCTACCACCCCGGAGTCATCCAAAGATGACTGCTGATTGCTATTGTTGCTAGCTTGTCTGGAATGTAACATACCCCGATTTGGCGCTAACCGGTGAACCGTATTGGGTTCCAGAGGTCTGGGGCTAATGTTCTGAAGCGGCAAGTGAGAAGGTCGTACGCTAGAGTGCCTGGGACTTGGACTTGGACTGGGCGTCATAGACCTGTAATGGAATTCAGCATTATATATTTCGGAGAGAATTTAGTATTTTCGTCGAAAAGATTGAGTTATCTTCCAATAAAATATAATTAAGAAATATATTGAGTTTTTCATGAGAATGCGTGTATATATATATATATAATTGATATTATTTTTAAATATTTGATATTTGACAGTATTCTTTTCAGTTTTCATGTGTTAGAGAAAATTCTTCTAAAAAATATTATTCAAATTGAAAATGTATATTTTGATATTATTTTCTTTGATGTCTGAATTATTCTATATATAATTTTCATAAATACCTAAATATAAGTGCGCGTGATAGATATTTATATTCCAAATTACTAAGCGATCTAAGAAGTTGTGATTTTAAAGAGCTGAGGTCATATCGGGCAGATTAACGATTATTCGAGGCATTACACTAATTAGATTCAGAACTGCATAAAGTTATAGCTAGGTTTAATGCGAAATCGATGCTAATAATTAGTAATGACATTAACTTTGGGAATATATCCTGATTGTTTTAATTTATATCAATAAATTTCTTCTAACTAAGAATAAACAATCTATCTTTTATATTCTTTCAGAACAAACAAAAAAATATCGAAGTATTAATAAATAATTAAAATCACAATTTAATTATGAACAATTAAAATAAGAAAATTTCATGAAATTGCATTAATCTTTACAGATTGAAATAGATAAAATTAAAATAGAGAAAATTTTATCCTTTAGTTCATTTTAAGCAAACTTTAATTTTTGACAGTATTATAATATATTTGAAAGATCAGCTACAAGTGATTAGGTGAAAAGCGTTTCCATAAAATTTTCGCTAAATATAAAACAACTGTGAGTTAATAAAAGAAACTAGAGATAGATGAGAATAATAGCGGTAATTCTGAGATAGATTGTACAAAATTCGCCAGAATATGCGTTCCATACGGTATGGCCTACCATCTACTATTGTGAGATTGCAAGGCAAGCACATTTTCTCGCTTTTCTTTTATTACAGTTTCTCGGAAATGAGGGCGTTTACGATGTTTCTTTCTGTCTTTCTAGAACTAGCTTGCTGCTTAATGACTTCGCAACAAACTGCACACACACACACACATATATATATATATATATATATACGTATATGTATACACATATATATATTTGTATGTGTATGTATACACTATGTTAAATATTATTACTGTAACTCTCCGTATATAGGATAAAGGCACTGAATACTTTTAGCGCAAAAATGCTGACAAAATTAAAAAGTTTTCGTTGTTACACTCGCTACTTTGTACTTACAGAAGCAAATGTTTTAACTTTATACTTCAAGTATTTTATTCTTACTCATAGTCTTTTTCATTTTAAAACAAAATATTTTCCTTGAATAATAAAAGCAGAAACAGATTTATACGTAATTCATGTTTTCTCAGTTTTACTTTATTTATAAAAGCTTTACACGCAATTGAACATTTAGACAATTTTATTTATATTTTCCTAAGTTAAAGAGAGAGCTAAAAGCATTTATTTTATAATCTTCTATAAATTCAATTTCTTTTTTCAAAAAATAAACGTTTCAATCTTGAACATAAACAGTTATTGTCATATATTTAGTATTGTATTTAGCATTAAACGAGATCAAAATCCCCATTTAGTAACTTGCAAGCATAACGAGTGTCCGATAGCAATGGTGATGACAAATTGAACTGTATAAAATCGGTCGTAAATACAGATATAGAAACCTGCTGCGTGCACCACCATTTTTCTCCTGGCCGATGCTGCTCCTCCCGCGTTTTCTTCTACGCGTCTTTTTCCTTGTGTAACTGCTGAGCAAAACTCCTTTACGGGCGTCAATTCTTTTTTGTTTATTTTTCGTCAGTGTCTTAATATTGATTTTCGACGGATCGAAACTAAACGTTGAGTCTTCGCGATGATCCGTCAAGTCTTTCCTTCGTTCCTGCACTCAAAATACTCGGCTAAATGTAGATAACGTCATAAATTTCTAGATAAAAGTGATTAATAAAATGAACTAACATATAACATTTTATTGTACAAATTATTATTTTTAATGCATTGTGTAAAATGTCAGCATAACTCGTTCACTCATTCGAATTAATATTATATTTTGAGATGCAGCTTTAACCTACCGAAGCTGACATCAAAATCTGTGATACAATTACTAACATTGGATCTGTAAGACCCATTTAATTTATGTTAACTAAAAGGCATTAATTAATTTAAAGGATATAATTCATATACATATATTTAAAAAATGTGCGTGCGTGCGTGTGCATGTATGTGAATACTAAATTTATTTTAATGACAATAATTTAAATTTATATAGATTTAATATAAAGGAATTGAATAGGTCTAAAAGAATATAATTGAATAGGTCCAATAAACGTCATCAGCTTCGAAGGGTTAAAGTAAGACGTAGGTGTATGTCAAAAGTTGAAATGAAATACATACCTCGTTCGTAATCTCGGCTTCTTCCTCGTAACTCAATGCCACGACAGCCAGCATCAAGTTTAATAAATAAAATGATCCAAAGAAAACGACGACCGTGAAGAATGTGACGCTAATAGGTCCGCATGCCGATAACACCTGTTCAGTAAAACTTTACTTATCATTTCTATAACAAATTATTTGCCATATAAAAAATCATTCTATTATTATATTTCTATAGCCATATTTCATGATAATAAATTGATATGCTGGTACGTATTTGCAGCTGATATTTTCTCGATGGATGCAACGATTTAACTGATATTAACTCGCTTAATACCAATTTAGAAAAAAGCAGGTTAAAACGGGTAAAAGATTTTAAAAGAAACTTATTTTATTTAATTTTCTCTAAAAGACACGTCGAAGGAATTTGGAGGCACGAAAAAGCGCACAACTTTTGTTACAGTCTCCATTTATACGAAATGAACAAAACAAATCTTTCAGACGACAACCTTGTTGTAGACGTCCTCCCAGTAATCCAAGGTAATCAGTTGAAAGGTCGTGAGCATCGACCACAGGAAATTATCGAAGTTGGTGTAACCGTGGTTTGGATTAGGGCCAACGCAGAGACAAGTGTAGCTTTCGTTGCAGTGCCTGGAAAATAGGAAAGACCCACATTGTCGACACTGTAATATCCGTGATAACCGTGAGAACGTTTCAAGTGTTCGCAGTATACATGTCATTAAGTGTGGAAATATTACTCGTCACGGCCTTTATCGTGTCAGTATTCGCGGTCAGTTCGCGGCAGCTATCGACTATATGTGACCCGCATTCGTTAGGCAAGAATATTTAACGCCTCATTATCTCATAAAATTAAAATTGAAAAATCGTAACTGTGTAATTCTTGTCACCATGTTTTACAACGTTTCATCCCCCGGAAATCAAAAAAACATATGTCATGCTGGTTCTATCATTTATTCATTCTTTTCTTACGCAACATTCTTCACATAATTAAAAGATAACAATTAATTCATTAATGAAATCTGGATATTGCAAGATATTTAGATGTCAAGTGATATTAAATATCTGTGCTTCATGAAAAAAAACAGCAGATATACAAAAAAAACGGTTTTACTGAAATATCTAAAAATTTAGCTTAAGATACAGAAAAATAATTTTGTTTAAACTATCAAACTATTTGCAGCATTGTTATCAATAGCTAAGCATTCTACGTAATTATTTTGATGGTCCAATAAGATTATTTTCAGATCTAACTAAATTTTCAAATTCAGCAAAATCGTTTTTTCTGTGTACATACGCAGTTATAAAATTCGGCGTGAAACACCCACGGAAAATTGTCATAAGTGTAATGTTTCCACGGACGAATTCTTCACAAGGATATCTCATCGAAAATGCCAAGAAACTGTTAGCTCTGGACATATCGATCGAATAAGAAGCCTACTTTCCGCGGAATACCGCACCGATATATCGAAAGAGTAGCCGTAAAGTTTGTGCGCCGCTGTAAAGCAGTAAAGCTTTTGCAAACTTATTTATATGGGCGAATTCCGTCGCGCATACGTGCGCTCGGCGTAATCATTTGGGGAACGTATGCTTCCCAAAAATCGATAGATATGGTGGTGCTCTCACATGTTCGCCAAAGTACATGAAATAAACCGATCTTGCAAACGATACCGGATATCATAATGGAAATGTCCTTATGTCACTCATGATTAACTAGTAACTATGACAAATAATCATATAATATCATTGGTGATCATATGATCATATGACAAATAATCATATATAACGTGACAAATAATTATATAACATCGTCTGTAACAGTTCATCGATTTTATACAATTGCCGATAATCAATGATGATTTATGTTTTATCTAGGGTTGGGTAGTGCTAAGTTAAAAGGTTAAAAAGTTAAATAATTTTAGCTTAATATACAATAAGTAAGAAGCACTGCTTATACCAGTCGAAACTGGATCTTAAATGCTTTAAATAATTTCATGTAAATTTATATACCACCATTTGTAGTTTCTCGAATTGTGCGCTCTGAATTAATTTTCCGGACTCATAAACGTAACTACTAGAAATGAAC
Source organism: Trachymyrmex cornetzi (assembly GCF_001594075.2). Classification (NCBI taxonomy): domain Eukaryota; kingdom Metazoa; phylum Arthropoda; class Insecta; order Hymenoptera; family Formicidae; genus Trachymyrmex; species Trachymyrmex cornetzi. Next base: position 624,994 of record NW_017295773.1, on the reverse strand, counting down.
TACCATACTGAATATCACAAATTAAATAACTTCACTGATTTATCTCATATATGATTTATCTCATTAATATCTACTGTTACTAAATTAATAAGATTATTTTCAATTAAACTACTGTTATGCAGTCAGTATATTACTTTTAGTGTACGTACTTCTTGTTTTCATACATTAATTTTTTTTCCAAAGGACATGAAATATTTTTATAATTGAGAAATTTTTGTAACATACTCTCTTCTTTTATAGATACTTTATTTGGCTTCGGATAAATTTTTCCATAGTATGGAACAAAATTTTAATCGAGTTATTAAAGACTATACTGATTTTACGAGTACTGATTTTATACAATTGTTTTTTCTAATAACCAACAATGATTTATATTTTCATCGCGAACGAGTTTCTATTAGAAATTTCTAAACACTATATTTCTATGTGTAAGATACGTTACGAAAAAAATTATTTTTTATAACGAATAATTCTCACATAAATATAATTCTCTTTGCAAAATTTTAAACGGAAGGATAACTAAAGTTTCCAAAATAGTACAGAAAAATATGATATTGTATTAACAGCATTAATAGTTTATTTGACAATAATATCGTTAATTTAATAACAAATATTATGCATGATATATAACAGTATTATGTAATAATGTAGTATCAATAAAGTAAATATTTTATTATAATAAAAACAAGACATATCTGTTTTGTTTTAATTATACTGTTATTGAAAATTAATCATTTTTAATTAGACTATTGTTAGCTAATGCTATATAACTTTTTTTCATATACATTCTTTTTTCTATTCACAAATTTTCTTTCCAAAAAAATATGAAATTCTTGAAATTGAAAACTGCAGTTTTCTTCGCAAACGCTTTACTCGACTTCGGGTAAATTTTTCCGCAGTAAGGAATAAAGAAATTTCCGTCGGGTTGTCGAAGACTACCGATTTCTCATCGAGAAAAATGGACGTGACGTTAAGAAATTTCGCTACAAGACTGACATGTCGGTTCCGAGAGGCAGTAAAGCCATTTTTCTCGCCTCCCTTGCAATTTCATCGTGAAGGGAAAATCGAATGGCACTCATCTAGAGATGTTGACGCGAGGTAACACGATCCACGCATCTTTCGAATTAGCTTATCTAAAGTGGAATCGGAGATGGCAGAGAGACACGAACCTGGCGCCGGTTACGTTGCCGCAGATGATCGGCTCCTCGTCCTCGTTGAACGCCCAGTTGGATGAGTTCCAAGTCCACCTGTTGGCGACACGAAAATTCCGTTAGCGTTTCTGTCTCGGATCCCCCAAGGCCCACGATCTCCGGAGATTTAAAATGAGAGAATTACATATCCACCGTCTTTCTGTGTGTTGTCGCGCAGCAGTCAATTTATCAAATCAATTTTCCGCAATTTGCCGCTGTGCAATACGTGGGCGAATGAATCAAATCAGCTATGAATAATATTCGATAAAAAAACGTGATAATGTAATAACATATAGAAGATGGATGAATAGAATAGCGCTTTCATATAAACGTACGATTATAAAGAATCCAATATTTTTGTCTTTATACAATATATTATGAATTGCGATTATTCTGTAATAGTGTATAATTTTCATATGTATGATGTTTTCTATTTCTCTATCGTCAAAAGTAAAGTTATTCAAAAAATCGTTAAAACTGTCACAACAAAAAGGATGAGATTTGATTAGTCAATAATTTTTTGTAATAAAAAAAAACAGTTGAAATTCGAAAAATACTTTTTCCTCTTTTTTGGGAAACTTAATTTGGCTAAACTTCTGAAAACATTTCATACTCAATTGTTAAGAATTTTTGCAAAAATATTCAAAATAATGTCAAATAAATGCTCCTAAGTGGATTGTTATTGATAAAAAAAGATTTAATGCCAAAGTGTTCAAATAAAATTATACAAATTTGTTTTGTTAAGAATTTGCTGCTTGCAGTACATAGTGGAATACTCTGCACTGGTAGTAATGTCAAAATGAGGATATGGTTCACATATATACGAGAGTGTATAAACTTATGTGGAATCTGGCTTTGCATGGGAAGTTGAAAACCGATGTGAAACCGAACAATCATTGATCTCGCTTTGCACTGCAAAATATATGTGTAAAGGGTACGTCTTTTCCCTCCTCTTCTTATAGACAAATGGCGGGAGGTTTAGAGGGTTTTGTCTCCCCCGACTGGAAGGGAAAGGTTCGGGGGAGCAAAGTTTCCCAAGTCCCATGAATCAGGCAAGTACGTGATATGAGCATAGCCGAGAAGGAGGGAAGATCCCCTTTTTCCCGCTTATCATATTAATAACTTCTAATTAAAAAAAAACACTGAAGCATTAAATATTAAAGTGCACAGTGATTAAAGAGAAACATACATATATGAATATTTATTATCGGCAGCAATATACGCTACAGCTTTGCAATTGTGATATGTGTATGATACCTTGTGTAGGAGTCTGTCTAATATTTTGAGTTTTTATTATTTTTAGTATAGGTATTGTAAAATCATCGATAGTAAAGTAATTTAATAGATGTATCATTTATTTAATGGATGTCTTCATTTATCATTTGTGAAGATTTATGACACGTCCTACTTAGAGGTCTTGCTAATCTTTTCGATATCCATTATTTTCATATATTATAGACTCATCGATTTAATAAGACAAAGATTAATTAAATATACTCGTATAATATATCCATTTATTATTTGTGAAGATGATTAAATTAATATATATATAAATTTATATATTTTTATTTTTTTTATTAAATTTATTGTGAAATTTCTCTTTTTAAATTTTCATTTTAATTAAAAAAGAATCTTTTTAATGAAAAAAATTAGTTTTATCGTTTTTTGAAACTTCACTTCAGCGATGTAAAATTTTATTCAAACATTTTTGACATTAAACTTTTTTGTATCCATGAAAATTGTATCTATTTAATGACCCATTCATTTGACATAATTTCGAGTATTTCTGCCAAAATTTATGGTAATATGCGTGGGACGTTTTCGAAAATTTATTTCTTATTTTTTTTAGTTGTGTACTACTTTTAAAGTAAGAGAACGATATTATCAATTACTTTCAATTATTAATAGTAAATCAGAAATGAGCGTCGCGTCGGTCGATATCTATTCAACACAAAGCAAGATTAATTTCTCGTTTTCACTTAACGCTGTATTCAATTCTGACATTACGGTTCCAGTTACCTATATGATGAAAATGATAATCATGTAACCGCATTCAACGAGAATTAACACGACGAGAATACGCGTATTATTTGCTTATATGCGCTTATGCCTGTAGCAACGTTTCCTCGTCGTCTCGAGCAGCAAGATCATCGTATCGTACATCGCTATCCATGGAATACAACGCTACCAACTATTCAGTTTAACCAATGTGAAACAGTATATCCTACCAAGCGGAATAAATTGCCACATACTGTTTCACTGTCATTTGTTAGAGAACTACAAATGCAATCGTTCTCTAATGAAAGGTGAATTTGCGTAAATCCTGAAGTAGAGGATTTCTAACACATTCCTCTGATTAATATTAAATATTATTTGCTTTAAGTTACACGAAAAGTAAATAAATTATTAAAAGTATACAAATTATTAAAAAATAAATCATTTACTTAAATTTATCATTTTTTATTTTTATTCGTCATTATCTTTATTGTTTTACAACTAATAAGCCTCACTTATAGTTACTTCGTTTTATATCAATTTATTTCGACCAAAATCTAAATTTAACATGAGAGCAATTTTATTTAAAATTAAAAAAGCGGAACAAGTTGTCGTTATAGTATTTCATTGCCATTTGTTAAAGAGTTACAGATCGTTACAGATTTTTATTTGTGCAACCCTTAAACTAAAGCAACTGGATCTAATATGGGCGTCTACTCAAGATGTCTTATTCACTGTTTGTAGGTAATTACACGATTAATTCAACAGATAGTAGTAATAGCTCGTACAGATTGTCCGTCTGACTCGATTACATCAGCTTATTGCTCAATTTGTTCATTCTGTTATCGTCAGTAAAGCAAAATGTCGTAGTTGTTACGTAATATAAAATAATTGCTTCCTATAACTATCAAAAGACGGTTATTAATTTTAGTATATGCTATTATAGCTTTATATTTATACTTTATAACACTATACATATATTTAGTTTACATTTTTGTTATACTACGTTTCGTTTATAATTCTTTGTAAGGTAGAACCAATTTGGCCAATTTATAGACATACTGAGTATATCTATATTGGGTTGTAATGTTTTTTTGATACTTTTGTTATTTCAAACCACGGATTTTAATTCAGCTGCTAAACTTCGTGAAAGTAAGTAGATAAGTAGATAAGCTTATTGTTTGAAAAATAGTTCTTCATGTATTCTTATATGTTAATAAATATCAACATATTAATAAACTTATACACCCAGAGAAAAGGTTACTTCGATTTAAAAAAATTTTCTTTGCTATACGGCTAAAAAAGAAATTTCCTTGATTTGTGAAAAAATTTCTTTGATCTAAACATTATTTTTTAAACAATATCTTTATTTTAGACGGTATATGTGAGAAACACAATCAATACTAGAAATTTAAAATGCCTATTACGGTCAACGTTGACAGAAATAAATGTTCTCTTTTTGAAATAGGTATGACCACTAATTTTCAGTTTTGGACTCAATACAAAATTAAAAAAAATCACAAAATTTAGGGACATAGGATTTGATTATTTATTTCAATCATGTTTAATGTTTATCGATTGATATTAATATTTTAATTAAACGAGAAAAATTATATATAAATTTTGAAAAATCTAATTTTAATATGAAAAAATATCGTATTTGAAATATGTCAAAATAAATTTCGCAGAAATTTAAATACGAAATCAAAAGCTATCGCATTCTATTATTGTTTCTGCAATTAGTTGATATTTAATTTATTACTTGAATTTATTATTCCCGATGCACTCTTGATTCTCATCGCATGAGAATCGTGGGGCTTTTTTCTTACGAATTGAGTTCATAAACAATACGAACATTTCCGTTCTTTTTTTGCAACTTTTCAGACTATTTTCCACTTCTAGCCACGCGCATATCCCCGCATAAATCAACCCGTATACTCCACTCTCGTAAAAAAAGCGCTCCCTGCTCTCCGAGAGTGTCTCTCAGGTTTAACGCATAATGGTGCATCCGTGCATCTTCTCGAAGAGACGCATCACGGCACACGTCACGATTCGACGGGATGTGCACCGAACATGGATCGATGCTGTCGGGTTGGGAAGCGCGGACAATGAGATCCACCGGTGGATAGTTACCTAAGCACGTGGTCCGTTTGGTATAGCGACCGGAAACCCGATAGCAATGCTTGTAAAGGCAGTGCACCACATAGTGACGGATTACGACACGGACGTACTAACACGTGCCCTCTATTTCCATATTTACTGTTTTACTCTTCTCTTTGGTTTAGTCAAAATTTGCTCCTTTTTTCGATTGCTTCTGTAATATAAAATGACCAAGACAATTTTGATATGTCATAGATTTGCACGATATTTTATTCACACTAATCATTACGTATTATCCCATCAATTCATACACAGTAGAAAACACTTATACTTGTATTAAACATTTATATTTGTATTAAAACAGATGCTTGAATTTTTAACATACTCGCGTATTAATTTGACATAATGTGATTATATTATTTGAATATTTTGTGTTAAAAAATGGATATTTAATTTTTCTTAGTGTTGATACAATACAAATACTAAAATAACACAATTTCTGAATAAGTAAATACATAAAATAAGAACAATATAGTTTTAAAACATTAGTACCTATAATTGACGACTAATTAGTTCTGCAGTAATGTTGGAGTGCAATTTCACTTACACCCTTTTTGCTCGTCTTAGCCTTTTTAAATTGTATATAGCTTTACAAAAACGAGCTTTAAATTTATATTTATTGCGAGAGCAATGTGTTTTTACAAGAATATATCTGATTTCGATTACGAAAAATAATTGCTTGTAATTAAAGGCAAATTTTTTCTGCACATTCCTTAAGAGATTGAGGTGTTTTACTAAAGGATTTACTGAATTCCTCGTTAGCACCGTTAGTCTTGGGCGTCAGACTGTTTGGATCCACCACTGCGCTTGCGGAAACTGTATCGTTGATTATGGTCGGATTACTGCGACGATTAAGCACCGCTTTAAACGATCCTGCATGATTTACATATCTGTGGCGATGCACGGGACACGCTTATCTTGATTAGAATAATCTTTCTCGCCTTCGTGTCTTTAATTAAACACTTCCTCTTTTGCACAATCCGATTTATTTTACGATACGAATAATTCTCTTAGTGTAATCATCTATTTATCATCCATTAGTTTCGTATTGAACATGATTAGATCGTAATTTGCAAATAGGAATTTATCGTACTTATTTCTTATTAAGAATTTTATCGTGAGAAAAAATGCGCGCGTAATAACCGTATTATCTTTTCGTTAAAGTCGATACAATTTTTGTGGGATAATATTTTAATGGAAGCTTGTATTCGAATAGTACAAAAGTTTCTGTGTTGTGTGTGTGTGTGTGTGTGTGTGTGTGTGTGTGTATGTTTGTGTTGGAATATCAAACATTTTTCAACTGCATTGCGGAATATGTTTCTCTGGCAAAATCTGCGGAATCATATTTTCAACTACCGGCTTAATATAATACTTCACAGTTCTCCAATATACAGTTTCTCTGTGATTTGGAGAAACGTCAGACAGAAATAGGTATATCCAGTTACGTTATTTTTGGAATTTGGATTTATTTACCCACTATTTTGGTTTTACGATACGACTAATTATTTAGATTAGATCTTTGAAGTATAAAGGAAAAGCTGACAATGCTAATACAAAATCCAATATTTACAAATAAATAATTAACCGCCTATATTAATCTATCAATCATTTTATAATATTGCATACTTAATTCGAAAACCTGGGAACTCTATAAAAACTTTATATAGAATCAATACTGCTTAACTTTCAAAGTTTCTTTAATATACGAATATATTTGACACGAACAATTGAGATTATGTCTCAATATTTTTAGCAAAAAATAAAAATTCGGAATTAATTAAAACTGAATTTTACGCAAGCGTAATAATGAAACTATAACTTACTCCCTCCAGTCAATTTGCGTCATATTTGGCTCTTGTTGCTTCACACACTTATTCCTAAGTTCACCCATATAAACTTGCAAGGCAAACAATGCAAAAACCATCAGGCAGAAAATCGTCAGCGTCATTACTTCGGCAAGTTGCTTGAAGCTGTGTAACAGCGCGTTGATGATAGTTTTTAGACCTGTAACATACATTACACATACGTGATTTTCTATCAATCGAAATTTTCCTTTAATTTCTTTTTTGATATTTGAATGTTGCTTTTATATTCCGTAAATATTTCGAGATATTCCGAAATACGCTTAAAACATTTGGGGGGAGGGGGGAGAATTTTGTGAATATTTCAGAAATATTAGCGTTAGCTGGATTACAATTACGAGAGATTATTCCATACAACACAATTTTAAATAATGTCCAAAGGATGTCATATGGACATCCTTAAGACGCCACTCGGAGAATTGTGTTCTGTGGGACTTTTTTAATAAATATATTGAAATATTATTTTAATTTCACTTTTTTTATGGCATTATTTTTATCTTTTCGTTATGTTTTTGAACATCTTTTGATATGACATTTTAATTGTAAAAAAAATCTACATTCTTCTCTAATACATTCATTTTTTTTATAATATCAATTTATTTAAACAAAACAATTTTTTATTACATAAGCATCCTTTCTGTAAAGAATATGCTGTAGCATCTCTTTCATGACATATTAGTGTTCCTTTCATGATAATATAAAAAAGATGTTATTAATGTACTAAACTTTAAAAATATACTTGACGAGAGACGCTACCACGTCCTTGATTAACGCCCACCGTTAGCTTCAATATGTAGGTAAATCGCAATCGATTTTTTTGAAACCACGGCAACTTTACTTGAGAAACATCTTAACCTACTAGCAAAGATGCGGTATTCATTACAGCGTATTGTTAGAGAGGTATTCATCGGTCTTTAAGAATCCTACAGAGCGTGAGTGAGTTGCCTCGCGACTTCCATCTGTTCTTAAAAATGCTATGTTACGAGTATGCTTCGATCGATCTCCTACCGGCTCGATACCCAGCTCATTGTTTGATTTTTCGGGATTAGCAAGAGAAACCTATTGTTAGCGAGATCGAAGATCTTTAATTTATAGCGTTCAATCATGTACGTCCGCAAATATTACGAATATTTCTCATTTTTTTTTTATTTGACTTTAATATTGGAACATATGGGGAAAAGACTTTGCGGTCAAATCAATAAATCATGTTCGGTGAATAGCTGTGTACATTCGCGTACTTTTTGAATTTGTACACGCGGCATTTGAAATCGATATCGCAGACCGTCGAGATAAATCACGATCCCTTTCATCGAACGTACGTACGATAGATGCGAAACGGAACGGTTTCGATAACATCTGGAATAATCTCCCTGTTCTATGTTCACAGAACAGAGATGACATTCGCTGTATTCGAGTTCCCTGTTCATGCGAACTTCGGTCAAAGTTCGCCGTTCGTATATATATGTATATATATATCACATCGACCCCGCCATCTCTTTTCCGTGAACAAGAGATGACTTAAATCTTCTTCCGCCATCATCCCCGAACCTAGTCGTTTTGTGTTTTTCATTTGAGTCGCCAGAGACGGACTGCCGTTTATAATTTTCTACTATACCTCTTGGTCTCTTTAATTTAACTAACTTTAGGTTGAGCTGCTTTGGCGACCTGTTAGTTTTCGTGTCTTCCACTTTGTTATTTCGCGTTGAAATTTCAATTTGTCCGGTTTAAAACCGCTCGACATGCGCGTTTTATCAACATTGTCGTTTCGTTTTGCACGTCTTTTACAAGATAATTTTCATTCGTAACTTTTATTTCCCGCTAATAAATTTAGAACGGCTAATAATCTAAACATACGATTTTTTACATCACTAAAACGATGTTGATGAAATAACAAAAGGCGAAAGAATTAAAAAAAAATGTACAAAGGTTGATTTAAATAAAATTATTTGGAGCAACCTTATAGCTACGGTACAACTGTGAATTTTTGTGGCCTGTCGGCTTATAGCTAAAAATGTATTGTAAAATCATTTTCCATTTTATACAAACAAAATAAATATTAGCAGTTCGAAAGATTTTACCTCTTTTTAAAATTAGCTTCCTGAAAATGATCTTTAAGGAAGACCTGAGTCGATTGTCATAGTTTTTGAATAATAATTTTAAAAAAAGTAAACGTAAAATTTTGAAACACTATTTAAGTTATAATATATTTACATCCCTTAGGTAGTTTGAAACTTAGGTAATTTTTAGTTTGAAAGAGATTGTATTTATAAACTAGTCAGAATAACGATGAATTAACTACACAAAAAATTTTCTGAGATATGTCATTTTCTATCAGTAGAAGGAAATCGCAATTAATAATGCTAAAAACTTGCCAGACAACAAAATAGAAGATAAGAAAAACTTACTCACCAACTTAATTTTCTTAAAAGGTTTTGGGGAAATGTCGGGGGAATATAAACAAGATAAATAAACATTTCTTCATGAGGTTGATCATATCCATAAATTTTTTGGGCTGGTAAATCAAATGACGCAAGTCCTCTCTATCCGAATCGCAATGTGACACGAGCTTGGGCAATTCCCTTTAACACGCTATCGCAAATTTACAAACCTGTCCCACACCGAGTGCAGATCAGTGTTGAATATTGCAAGAGATTGCAAGGGAAACGATTACGAGAGCGATTCGCGAGTGGAACCGCTAAACGTCCTCATGCATATATTAATACGCAATCATATACGACCGCAAAAAAAGCCGTACGTGCCACGAACGTTTAGTTATGTATGTGGAACATCGCGATGAATTCTGATGTCGAATATTGTAATTTCAATCAAGTTATTAATACTATAATAATATTATAAAGATAATAATAAATTATGCGTAAAAAAACTGTACGTACAAATATCTAGGTTATCAACGTAATACTGCAATGAGTATTATGAATCCCGCTACTTGATTGTCATTCAGTTTTTGTCATATATGAATGGATTAACGCGATAAATCACGATGTGTTTACGCGGAGCGCAAAAACGAGCGATTTTTAATTATTTGGAGCAATCGTTTATACTCATTTCGATGAAAAGTACATAAATGCGGGCTTGATTTAAAGTTACAATTAATACGAGAAACGGCTCAGTTTATTTGCAGCTGATTAATGCATGTCTACTGACATCGATTGGTGCGCATTTAATCGCTATAGTATATAAACCAATGCTAAATTTTTGTCAACTGTAATCAATACGTATCGACACACGTTCACATTCAGTTGTTTCATCCGCAATAGTAAATGTACATTTTATCTCAGGAAAAGAGAAACAATTGCTGTTTTTTCAATAATAAACTAAACCAGACTATTATAGGAATAAATACAATAAGTAAAAGAGTGCCAAATACGTATATAGTCGAGATTAAATCTTGATATTTAATTATACTTCTATGTAAATTTTAAATACATCTTTCGATCCCAGTTATATAAACTCGTCGTTTATTATTTTTACTTAATGAAATAAAATAATCACTGAAATTGTATAAAGCTAATTTTTTTAAGATCAATTGTTTCTTTTTTTTCCATTAAGTTGTGAAAAGAATGAATAATTGTCGTTTTTCTACTTGAGGCGAGGCATTCTGTTTGATACTTTAGGTATTTCTCGGTTGAATCAAACGCGACAGGGAAATACATGTCTCAGAAACTGGCTGTATTACCTGGCATAATGGATACAGTCTTAAGTGCTCTCAACACCCTGAACGTCCTGAGACCGGCCAGATTTCCGACTGCCATCCCAATAGTGGCGTATCCGCTGGTAATCACAACGAAGTCCAACCAATTCCAGGGATTCCGCAGATAAGTGTACTTGTTCAGTATAAATCCCTTCGCGATTGATTTTATCACCATTTCCGCCGTATATATAGCTAGGAAGATTAATCTGTAACATGAGAAACATCGGACATCAGATCAACTATCCGCCGTTCGTTATCGAGACCTGATATGTTTACGGAAAAATCAAAATATTATATAGAATACATGTCCGAATTACTGCAGTTTCCTATAACTAATTTCGACGAATTTATTCTGTAACGAAAAGTCATTCGTTCTAACAGTTTTATGATTTTTAAGAAATATAAGTGATTGTTCGTATTTAGATCGTTTCAAATTTTGTTTTAAATATAAAAAATGTTACATTTAATGATATTGTAAAACATATTCGTAATCTTTATAACGGCAACACAAGTAAGCATAGAGTTTCAATAGTCACTTATTACTGATAAGAGAACGTTCCAAATTGCAAAAGCGATATCAAAAAACTAAAGCTACCAATCGAAAAATCACGTTTAAAATAGATATTCTAAATAATTGGGATCCTGTAGATTCTGTACCCGATTTAGTACGAAACATATTTGGTCATTTTAACTTTGACACAAAATATCTCGAGAACAATATATTTTTGGAAAAAACGTTTTAAATAAAAGTTGTAGGGTTTGAAGAGGGCCATTTGATGAGTTACTTAGATTTTAGAAAAATGGGCCTTATTGTGCCCAAAATGGGCCCTAAACCCAAAATCTAAGTAGCTCATCTGATGAGCTCTTCAAACCCTACAACTTTTATTTGAAATATTTTTTCCAAAAATGCATTGTTCTTGAAATATTTTGTATCAAAGTTAAAATATGTTTCATATCAAATCGGGTACAGAATCTACAGGATCTCAAGATTTGACTATTTATAATATCTATTTCAAATGTGATCGTTTGACTGGTAACGTTAGTTTCTTGATACCGCGTTTGTAATTTGAAACGTTCCCTTGTGAGATCAACTAATCACTGTTACTGTATAAACATGAGGTAATAGTTTATACTTACTCGGCATCATCAAAGGTCTCGGTCATGGCTAGGAAGACGCAGTTAAGAAGGATAGTAGCCATGACCACATAATCGAAGTACTGATTCGTACTTAGGAAGATACAGCACCGCCGTATAGGATTCCATGGGGAGAATATAAACCAACTGTTGGTCGCCGTAAACCTATGAATGTAATTTTTGCGAAACCTCTTGGATACCACGCAGAACGTCTGAAACATAAGATTAAATAAGATTTTATCGATGGGTTTTAAAATTTGAATCCGCAGGGATGGAGATCTAAAACTATATCCCTATACTGGAGCAATAATGAGACTTTTTATTGTTTCATATTTTTTGAAAAAGTTGCCAGTTGCTACCAAAAGTTTCTTGATGTTTCTTTATATTTTTATTGTCAATGACAAAAGTTGTTCTTTGTCGTGTGTTTCTAATCAAAGCGGTTTATATCAAAGGAAAATGAGAAACATATGCGTCAACAAGTCGCAATAAAAGTTCCTTCAATCTGGACATTCACTTGTTAGTATCTCAGTAGACGTATATAACAGTTTCTATAAATTAAAAAATCTGATAAGAAAAAACATAGAAATAATGATTTTTAAGAAGTTAATTGAAGAAATAAATATTTATAGACTGTTTCCGATAAAAAATATAAATACAAAAATTCAAAAGAAAATATTTGAAAAAGTTTTCAAGGCTGTTGAAGCAGATATAATAGAAGTCAAGTTAATCCGCCAAGAAACAATTTGTAAGATAATTTTGTATTGAATACACCTGCATAATGTCATCGCAATATCAGATCTAACTCGTTTTTATATTAAATAAAAATATGTTTGTTCAAAAACAGTTCCTTCAGTATACTTAAATAGACTTTTTGGTAAAAAAAAGTTTCTTCCTCATTTGTAATAAAGATTTCCGATCATGTTTTAACGTTACATTCTTTAATTTGACAAAGATGATTATTAATTTATGAAGCGTTTCACATATGCGTTCTCTTATTTTATATAAATTGAAGTTCACTAAATAATAAAAATTTTTGAAGTTGTATTTGCTAAAATTTTTTCGTTGTCTAGTAACTCGACCATGATTAGATTTTAATCCATCAAAAAAAGATTATTTTACGTTCGTATAGGAAATATTGATATATTTTGTAAATAATTATCTTTTTTGATACATCTTCTATTTGAATATCGCTAATTTCGTTTTTCTAAAATAACCCACACACAGGTGAATTTTTTGAGCACTTTGGAGCTGGTCTAACGAGCAACTGTATCATTAAAATTAAATTCTGTTATGGAATGCATAATTAACCTCATATTTTATCTATGTTCAACCCAACGAGATGCAAAACAACGATTCATTCCATTCGTTGAATGTGATGCTTAAGCAACGTGTAAAACAGCGCAGACTCCAAAAGCGGTAGTGGGTCAACGCGTAATTATTAATAAGCCGCTTCAGCATTCAGATAACCGACGGCGGGATATCTACCAATTCAGAGAATGGGTTCGCGGGATGGTTTTAAAACCAGTGGGAAGGCTCCCGATTATTTTCTATACAAAAATGTTGATTTGTTAATCGTTTCCTCGATAAAACATAAATCTGAAGACGCTTCTGTATCGATGCATTTCTATTTCGGACACGGAATAAACAAATTTATTAAGTGAATTTTTATATGAATTTCTATATCTCCATGTATACTGAAAAAATGATAATATCAACAGTATTATTTGAATTGAAAATATTAATTCATAATACTATTAATAAAGTAAATACGTATAATAATCTTCTATCAAACATTTTATTTGTTTTATTAACACTGTTGTTATATAAATTCACAAGAGTATTTTCAATTAAAATAATGCTGTTAATAATACTATTTTAAAAAATATATATTTGATTTTTAATTTCAAAATTAAAATATTATAGTTTAATATTTTCGATCGAAAACATATTTAAGGATTTTTTCGTGAACTTTTTCGATCCTACAGATGAATTATATCAGCCTTTAGCAGTACTCACGTCACTAGCTAATTCAAATAAATCAATATACAGGATATTATTGACTATAATTGATTAAAAATTACGTCAATAGTATTTGATTTTTTAAAATATTTGTGTACATATTTTCTACAGAATGGAATCTTATTCTAAAGAGTGAAAATTGAGCCAGTCTTTAAAAAAAGTGACTAAATTTTCAATTTCGAAGAGACTTCACTCTTTAGAGTGAGACGAACTCTAAAAGTTTAGAGTATAAACTAGGATATGTATGTGTAATCTGAAAATTTTTTGTAATTAAAAAATTTCTATGTATTATCTCATTACTTATTTATTTCATAATATTATTATGGACATCGTTTATTTTCGGTAATACGAATAATACTAATCAAGTATTATTAAATAATAAGATTTAGATGACTGCGCGATATGCATTTAGGGCTACCATGGACAAAATTCCGTAACAGCAAGCGTAAGGTGTAAACTTAAACCGATGAGCCAATCAGGATATTGCTTTAAATTAACGTAATCTTATGGAAGTAGAAATAGCAGTAAACTTATCCATAAGGCAAATTCCAACCGGTTGAAATTTGTCTTACACATCAGTATATTCGCAATATCGACTGTCGGAGATATAGCTATCTCTGTCCTCTTAACAAAAGCACAAAAACTTATTTTTATTATATTCTAAATTACGAGTCGATCCTCATATTGTTCGCAAATTCTCGTGTTGTTTGCTAGAAAAAATACTTTCAGTCTGAAATATCATTCCAATAACAACCGTTAATTATAAATTAGAAATTTGTTTTGATTTGTGTCCACGACAAAGTCATTCCCTCTTTTCACAATCTTTCTTCGCTAGAATTCTGTTAAACGTCGACAAGTTTAGTCAGTAGTGAGTTGAAGTAATTGAGGGTAAAGACAGGATAGAGGAGACAGTAATATGCAAATGTTAACTTATAAACTTTTTAGCAATTTACTATAGTGATGTATATTTGTACTTTGGGCAAAGATATAATTACTGTTCATAATACAGATCTTTTATAATATTTTTATTTCATATATATTTTTTTTACATAATTTCAATGAATTCTTAATTTCGTATAGTTCTAAATTGAAATTTCGTTGAATATTGTGAGTGCAAGTGTGTATATGGAGTGATGAAATTCTCTGACAAGAATTGATAAATCAAAATAAAGTTCTGCGTGAATTAATGTCGAATACTTGTAAATTTGTGTGATCGTTTCTATCAATATGTTTTAGAGAGCCTTGAAAATTCAATGTAACGATTAATATAAAAGTTTTTAATTATTTATGGTACTTAATTATTTATATACGTATATATACTCTCTAAATTCGTACTCTCTAAATTCTTTGAAATAGAATTTCACTCTAAAGAGTGAAAATTGAATTAATCTTGATAAAAAGTAGCTCAATTTTCAATCATTAAGAGTAAGATTTTACTCTTCAAAGTAAGATTTACCGTTTTAGAGAGTAGACTTGATAATATCGATTATACAAGATGTATCACGGCATGTAATATGCAAAATCAATGCAGTTTATTTTTATACAAAATTAGAGTCAATTTTCAAAATTATTTGCAATTGATTGCTGCGTTGATGTAAAGAGAATACTTTTTTAGTTCAAAATATTATTTATGTAACAATTGTCAATTATATTTCTGTCATAATCTATCTGTATTGTTTATTCACAGAACATAATCAAAGTTTCTCAGGATTACTTGTCAATTTCTCTCAATTTGATTTATTAGACGTTTGCAAGTCTGATCAGTAAGCAAGTTTAAATAATTCAAGATTAACAAACGGAAAATTAAAATGTTAATAGCAACTCTGAGTTTTCTTACGCTATTTAGTATACTTATGCAAATAGTGCTGTGGAATTATACTTTATCCTTTCATTTTTCATTTTACGTACAATTAACGTTCTTGTACGTAACTCTCGTTTTGTTTGGTTTGAATGAAATATAGAAAAATATGACGAAGATTAACGTAATATATCATTTTAAACGTGATATATTATTTTAAATTAGTTTAAGTTATTACTATTCTTTTAATATGATTTGAAGGCAGTTTCAATTTCGTATAGCTTTAAAATTAAATTCATGATGCACGTAACGTGTAACACAGTCCGACATTTTCCATTTACCTTCAATCATTTCTAAACAAATTCGTAATATTTTCTTTTCACTTTCCATCATCGCGCTAAACAAATTCGTAATTTTAACCTTAAAATGGAGAATATCCATTTAACATCACTTAAGTATTGAAGTATTGAATATCGCGTCGTAAGTGTGTGTGCGCGCGCAAAGATTTTAACGAGAATTGATGGATCAAAATGAAGTATTGCACGAGGCTGAAGTATTGCACGAACTTCTAATTTTTTTTGCATTTCTATCAATGGATTTCAAAGAGCACCGAGAGAGAAAATTCGGCATGTAATGGTAATGTATAACTATGAACATTTCAAGTTATGTATTTGATAATGTATGTGTGGTATTTATGATATCTACCAGTAAATTGCGCATCACAAATATATAATAAATATATAATAAAATTGTTAAATCATTAAATTGGCGATTGTATATTTTACCTTCGCCTCCTGCATTTTTCAAATTTTATCACAAATTTAATCGATATCTAAATACGTAGCAAAGAAATCCATGAAAATAAACACGCAAATTGCGCGACCGTATGTAAAAATTTTCTGAAAAACGATCGACAAGGCTGCTCTTTGTTGATGCATTGAACTGTACTAAAACTTTCTGTCTCCCTTTTATCAAACTTTAAAAATATCTATTTTATTTTAAGTACGAGTGTATATACACTACAAAAAACAGATCTATAAGTTCAAAAAGTATTTGTACAGGGAGATATGTTTAATATATAAATCTTATCTTTAAAAAACTTATTTTTAGAAAGTAAATATTAATTAGTAATTTTCTAAGAGAGAGAGAGAGAGAGAGAGATCATGAACTGCACGATTACTTTGCTCTTTAGTTTATATTTATATTAGAACAGAACGTATTTATTGTAAATAAATCAATATTTATTTTTATTTTAACTAAATAATTTTTTACAATAAAGCTTTTTTAATAAAAAATCTCCCCTGTGTGTACGAATATTTTTTGCATTTAGTTATGTATATAAAAGCGATGAAAAATAAAACTCTTATTTTACAAACAAGACATGCATATTTAGAGTATCAGTGTAATTTGATATTTGATATGAAATAGTTATGTCTAATAATAAATTATGAACTTTTAATAATCAATTTTAGAAACGTTTCACTTGTTTAATTAAAAAGTCACTTTTTATAAATCTTTCCTAGATTGAAACAGACATTTTAAATATTTGTTTGAAACGGTTTTTAAATAATTACGATTGATTTTTCTATTTTTTTTTGTTACCATTTTATAGTAAAATTCATTTTAAAAATATATATCATACGATTGTTTCTGTAGCATTGATAATATTAGTATAGGTACCGTTAAATAAGAAATTAAAAGCAGAAATATTTTTGTTCCTAGATGGCACAGAAACTCTCAATTGTCAATTATAACGATATTATTGCTCGTATCTACAACGATAGCGCGCTATTTTTATTTGCACTTTTATTTTATCAATCTGCGCGCTTTGCTTCATGGTATTATAATAGCGAATTTATATGCATCGCTCGAATGCATTACATATGTACATTCATGACAGTTACAAACCATATGCATCGCGGTGCCTTCGTGTATTTAGCATAAACTGTGGTCAAATTACCGATCCGCAGCGAGCACAATTTAGAGAGATCAAATGTTGTTAATCAGCATGCAAGTTTGGGAATCTATTAGATTAGGCGTAACATCCTTGCCCAAATTGCATTTAAATAGATTTCATGACCCTTGCTAAATATTTGCGACACTATTTTCATTATATTTCTTGCTGTGTGAAATATACGTTTGTGAAAAAAATACCAAAAAGACAAAAACTGAAACTGTGTACAGCAAATATTCATGAGTTATATGAATTCATGCCGTTATAACAATTTGTATTTTTGTACTTTATTTTTATTTTCATGATAAGTATTAATTCATGAGCCATAAATCTTCAAATGCATATTATGTAATATTTCGAATCTCCTTCTTTTTAATTATCTGCAAATATCGGACCTTCATTTTCATACTGCAGTATAAATCTATACACGAAAAGAATGATTTTGCTGAAATGTCTAAAAATTTAGCTAGATATAGATCTGAAAATAATTTTATTGGACCGACGAAATCATCATATAAAACTCAAGCGTTGATGATTATAGTGTTGCAAAAAGTTTTAATATTCTAGCAACTAGTTTGAGCATTTTACACAATTATTTTAAACAAAGTGTAAGACTACAAATATAAAAACACAACCGATTGCGAGTAAAGTTTCAACGGTCTAAGTTTCAACGGTCTTAGATCTTAATGCTTAAATTATATTTTCGATATATTGTATCCATATTCAATTCTGTAAATTACACCTCGAAATTATTTTTAGTCTTAAAATGCAATCATAAACCGAACTATGGTAGTAATATAGCACAAATAAATAATAATTTAAACATAGTTTAAACTAACTGTGCGCCGACAAATTTGTCGCTTTTGAAACATAGAAATCGGAGTAGTAATATCACAATTAAATTGACAAGCAATTTTAATAATATTGATGTTTATATCTTAAGGTCTGTACCTAAATAATTTTATTGTAAAAATCATTTCGATCGACGGAAATTAAACCTTAATCTCTCGTACTCTGTCTTTATCACTCAATTAAAATAATAATAATTATTTTAATTATCCAAACCAAATTATTTTCATTTTTAATTATGTATCTAGCTAAATTTTCAAACTTCAGCCAAACCTATCTTTCCGTGTAGAACGATAAAATGTACAGACAAATAAGACAGAACGATTATCTTATTAAATATTATATTCATATATATAATATTAATTTTTGAAATAATATATTCTACCTATTAAATTCGATTAATATTCTACTTATTAAATTTATAATAAATTAAAAATACTGATTTTTATTTTTTCATTTTTATTTATCTAGATTAATACTACATATTACACTATATATGTATAAACTCGATGTATAAATTCGTTTTTAAAATTAAGGTCAATAATTCTGGGATATTCTACGTATCTACATTAACAGAGGATGGCAAATTTGTTCTCGATTAACGTCATCAATAATAACTAAAATGGTGCAAATAACGCGCGCAGAGCGCCGCGGCGCCGGCAGAAAAGCGATTTCCGCATGCCCTTCTTTCTCAATCTTTCATTTGCACTCTATTCGTCTATGTCCTCGTTTAATGCTATCTAGAATAGCTTTCTCTCGGATCTGATGTTGATTCTGTGCAACTGAATTCGAATTCATGCCAGACAATTTTTAGAATTTTGCGCTGTACGTTTTCTCTCCTACATCTTCGTTTCCTCTTCTTTTTTTCTTTTTAAGTCTATATTTGCTGACTCCGGATATGAATTAGCGACACAGCCATCATCGCCACCAGGAACCGGCATGTTCGCGTGCTATATCGACTAATATCGATTTGCTTCCTGACTGGTCCGCATGAGCAACACGTGTATCAGCCAACCGGGTGACCAGTCAAGCAACCAGGTCAACGTCGAGCACGAAGTGTCGCTTAGCACTTGTTCTAGATAAATAATCCATGCGTTTCCACCGGAAATGCATCACTGTGCGCGATCAAGTCGGTTTCGATGACTTCGTGGCTGGGCAACGTCAATAATTCTCTTCGGGGAAACGAAAGACCAGGTCGGATAGAATAAAGCATAACTTCGTGTCACATGCATATGACGTTCATATTTATTAGCTAGCGAAGTGTAATGATTATTTAATAAGATATACTGGTATGGATTTATACAGTATTTATTAAGTTAATATACATTTGCATTTTACAAGTAACTTCCCAACTCTGCTTATAACTGTTACCTATAATCAGAAACTATTTATTGCTTTTCATTAATAATACACTGGTTGACTTTTAGAGAGTATAACAAGGTGCAAAACTATAGAAGGACAAACAAATACTGGGGGAAGAAAAGCTAATAGAAGTGTATAATATTTTGTGGAGAAGGTAAAGATTGTATAATATATTATGTAAAGAGGGAAAAAATATCGAAAAATAAAAGATAGAGAATATTAAGGAAATTATGAAAGGATGAAGATAGTGAATTAAATAAGAGAAAAGAGAGGAAAGAAAGAAAGCGAGACGAAAAAAGTATTTAGAATAAAGAATAGGAAAAGAAAGAGATAGAACGGAGAGATAGGTAGACAGTGGAGTGTGTATAACGTAACAACCTGGCAAAAAATTTGTCATGCATGAATATGTATAAATATGTATAAACTTACATAAACATAAATGTTCATAAACATACATAATTATATATGAAATATGTCCATACATGTTCATACATCCTTCTTTTTTTAGTAAAATTACTTTTTAGTGTAATAAATATAATAATAATGCGAAAACATAAAAAATAATTAAAAGGATAATTTTCGCATTGTTCGTTTTAGAAAAGATGAAGTTTGGAGAAATATAAAAAAAATTACTGCTATGTAATTATATGTAAAATTATACATAATTATGTACGAACAATTTTTTTTTAATATGTCTGAATTTAATACTGAAATTTAATACATCAAATCACTGAATTATCCTTATTTGCAAACATCTCCTTAAATACGAAACGTGAAAAGAACAGACGAATTTAATTCAGAATGAACTACTCATAAAAATATCACCACGACTCGTTCGCAAGTCCAGCGGAAAAAATGCCGTTATCAGAACCGTTCGTACTAAACTTTTTTGCAGCCCTAGCCACGTATTCCGTTGAGATTAAAAATCCTGACAAAAGAAAAAAAGAGAGTTTGCCATCGCAGTATACGAAAATCGCGAAACGTTCTCAGGTCATCGTCAAAACGGAGCAACCGCGCTTATCGTGCTGTCAGAACGATGCTAGCTCATTCTGTGAATGTAAATCTCTTCCACAAATCCAGTATATGATTTTCCGTGAATTTATCCAATTTTTGATCAGAGATTAAAAATTTTATTTTATCAAAGAAAAATATAAAAAGTGATATAGGTATATTATAGAAAATAAAAATTTCAATTTTAAATACTTAATTGATTTAAAATGGGTATAAAGATTGGCTAAATATGGTATAGCATTTTTACTTGGTTGCAGCAATCAATTTTTGGCTGCTGCAACCAATTAAAAATATTATGCCATATTTTACTATCTAATCTGCTGCAGCAGCCAATCTTTTTTTTTCAGTATAGAGTATTATATTTGTAAAAAATATATATTGTAATTATTATACAAACACAGCACTTAAAATATCCTGGAATATCATCTTAAACCCTATAAACGAACTAACTTGGACGTTCTTGTTTTATTTAATTGTGCAAATATCTTCTTCCTATGGTTTAAAGTCTCTATTACAGAAAAGCTATATATGTTAATGATAATACAATTAAACTTGATCGCTAACATAAAGATACAAAATTTAAATATGTGTGTATCGTGCTTTTGTTTTATATACTCAACCTTCTAGTAAAATTCTGCCAAATACTTTGTATTTGCACCGTAAAATATTAGAAATATTATTTATTCAAAGATATTATACAACAGTTTTGGTTTTATATGCATGTTTAGCGTTGCTTCTAAAAGAGAAGTTGTTCGTTCAACGTGATTGTTTTAAATGATTCATCTGGGATAATCATCAACTGTGTAAATCTGGTTTGACGCGATCATCCGATGATCGATCTTGGCGCACGGATAGCTGGACTGAAAAAAACTCGCGATAAAGTAAGTGATTTTTCGGTTCAATCGCTACGAGCGCTTATGTATATAAGCTTGATGTTCCGCGTTTATATGTATGTATAAAAAACTCTGCAGTTAATCCTTTTTTCAATTTAGAATCTATAGTCGATGCAAAGGAGAAACGTTTATTTCCGAGATAAAATTTTTTTTTGTTAGAACTATGTTGTTATTATTTCAGATCTATAATAAATGAAGATTTCGACAAAACTATTAAAATTGGAAACTTTAAAACGATTTTCTTTTGGCATTTCACATTTCTAAAATTGAATTGAAAATATACAAATATGACAGTTTCAACACAATTCTGATTGCAAATAGTAGCTAAATAAATTTCTTATTTAGCATTTTTAGAGAGTTTTAATTGTATATTGTATTTTATGTATACTATTTTATGTCCGTCAAATACAGAAATAAAATATTAAAAAATAAAGATCAGAATAATAAGGACTCTATATACCAGCCAATTTGGATGTTTATTGTTAAAATTTAAATGATTATCAAATGAAACAAACGTTTCGATCTCTATTAGATCATCATTAACTCTCAGTTGCAGCACTGGATTACATACACTCGAGCTGTATATATAATAGCGCTAAGCATTTACAAGTCGTAAGGGTGGAATAAATTAATATATTATATATAATATAGAATAGATTAATGTTAAATTAACACTCGAATATGTTAAAAGAATCAACACAAACGGTTAATAAGAACGTGAGTGAACCGTTTGATACAAATACACAATGTTTTTTTTATCGCGTAATCATATATTCATACGTTGAATTGGACTTCCATACTTGTTATTTCATATAAAATTATGTTAGGAATTTATTTCAATCATCAGTTATAAAAATTGACACTTTAGAAAAGCGAATCACGAATCAGTGTCCTCTTCAGAAATAGCAAAAATATGAAAGAAAATGTTTTCCTTGCTTCAAAGATGTTCACACATCAGAGAGTGTAGAATAAAAACTTTGAGAATTTTATCGCAAGCCAAAGTAAAGTGCATGTATCTAGTCTAAGTTGTTCAAGTAGCACGTTCTTGACCCGAAATCCCAGACGAACTTTGCGAACGCACTATAAATTTTACACTCCTATTTTCTGTTATATTTTCTCTTAACTTAATATTGTACTTTCGTTTCTGCTCAAGCCCTTCATGTGTCTAATCTACATTATTCAAGAATCGCGTTCTTGACCCGAAATCCCGGAAGAATTTTGCGAACGTATTATGTATTTTATTTTTCTATTTTTCTTTCCCCCCTCTTATCCTTTATATCCTCAACGTAATAATGCATTTTTATTTCTTTATTTCGATACTCCATGTCATAAATATAAATATTACATAAAACATATCACACTTTTAACTAAATCCAAATGTTGCGTGATTCTAAATTATAACCGATTATAAATTTTTAATATTTGTTATTGATATAAAGCTGCGCTCTCGCATCGCTGTGCCTGTTAATACCTTTTTATCTATAGGACATAACTGAAAGAGTATATATATATATGTGTGTGTATATACATATATATACACATACATATAAAACCTCTGTAATATTTTTAGATTAGTTGGAGTTTTTATGCATTGCCAGCAGAGGTAATATTTTATCGATTTTATTATGACTTGAGGGAAAGCAAATCTACAAATCATTTAATTTTAAGCTGCACACTAGTGCACACTATTGAAATGAAATTATTGTCCTCCGAGAACATAAAATATTTAAGTCTGAAGCGTTTTTCTATTTATATCCTGAAGGAGAAATTATTTGTCGAAAAATATTTATTCAAATAAAACGGATGATATATTTATGATACACTAGAAACGTATAATTGAATCAGATATTAATAAAATTTCTTTTTAGTTCAAAATCGTTTGTGATAGATATCTTTAATAAGATACTAAGGCTTTTTTTTTATTAAGCTAGAGAATCTTTATCGCGAACATTTTGCTTAGTATTTGTGCGAAAGTGTTATTAGGAAGGTGTTGCCTAATGCCTAATCGCGCG
The DNA here is from genome assembly GCF_001594075.2 of Trachymyrmex cornetzi. NCBI lineage: Eukaryota > Metazoa > Arthropoda > Insecta > Hymenoptera > Formicidae > Trachymyrmex > Trachymyrmex cornetzi. The sequence continues at coordinate 601,043 of NW_017295773.1, read as the reverse complement.
CGCGGTTATCTAATCTAAAGCATACTTCATCAATTTTTTTTATTCGAAAATAATAAGGTTACTATTACCACTTTCGAAGAGATGTTTAAAAAAAAATTAATTCTTAATTTAAAATAACATTGAAGTTAAAGAGGATGTGTCTACAGTGGATAATTATTTCAAGCTTTATGGGACTATAACTGGCTCAGCAGCGAGAAAGATGCAATATATAGCATCCCAGCCGAGACAATTATACGCAACTATAAGTGCGGTCAATGTATAGTAATAATAATCATTTTAATAATAACAAGCTAAAAGTAAACCAGGCATCTAAAAATGGCGCAGCGTAAAAACAAGTGAATGTGTACTTATTAAAATAACATTTAGATTTGAATAAAATATTTTTAATCGAATCTAATTTCTGTGACGAACAAAACTGTATATATATATTTAAGCTGTATTTGTGCAAGAAGAACATAAAATCGTTGAGAATGATCTGATTATATGTTTGTATGCCATAATTCACGAGCGTAAAAGTTCTTTTCTAACGTGGCATCCATAAAAAAATGTTTTATGCATAAGTTTCATTCGAACGAGGCATTTATCGGTGCACACTTTTCAATGCGATAAGTTACATGGTCCAATATATTTATATCCATGATTCGTATAAAGCACACATAAGGGAGCTCACAGAAAAAGTTCTTATTCACGCATTGTGAGTTTGTCGGAGATATTCGTAAAAATGTAATAAATGACAGATGAAATATAGGAGACGTGGATTGAGTTAGATAATACAAAATTGTGATCTATTAAAAGATAGATGTAGAGAGACAAGAGATGAATGATTTATTTTTGATAAATGACAATTAGTTCCTTATGTCTTATTTTTTTATTAGAAATGTGAAAAATCCTTTGCTCTCTTTGCGGATAATATTGTAATTTATGATTGGCGAAACAGACGCACCATTCGTGACTTCAATTTCGTGTTTATTGATAAATTCTCCGTCGCTAATTGCAAGATCAATGTAGTGTAAAGATAAGTAATGATGTGGGGTAACGTTTGGACTTGAAGGTAATATCGATCCAGCCAGGTACTGAATCATGTGATCATCACTGCCGTTTACGAGCACAAAAAGCAACGGCCACGCGATGATCCAATCGCAGAAGTTTAATCGAGCATGATGAAAATCGCCGGACAAAAAGTCTTATCTTAAAAGTCAAGTCCGAGACCGCAGTGTCTCTAGAAATAGATTCTGGAGAGGAAGTGTAAGGGAAGTACTTCACACACGCACACACACACACACACACGCATTTTATACCTCGAGGTTGTCGACTTAAAAGTTCGCTCGATGTCCATAATTTATGCGATTTAATGCAAGAGGCTATTAAAAAAAAATGTTTATAAAATTTAAAACTATTAACTGTTCATTAAACGTTTTAACTTATTTATTTAGTAAAAGAGAGAAAAAGATTATCTATTATATATTTGGTAGTCGTGCAAAACACAAGTAAAGTAAGTTTTCATTTTACAATTTTTATTTGTTGGAAACTCCAATAGAGTCTGATCAAGTATAATATACCTACCTCTTTAAAAAAGAAAAAAATATACGTCAAGTGTATAAGAAAGGTATCGAATATTACATTCTTTTTAATAAAAAACGAATACGAAATAAATGCAATTAGCCAAATATTTTATAACGCAAGACACAAGATAGATTGAAAGTGACTAAAATGTTCAACTGGATTATAGTGAAGAAAAAACTTGGCGTACCCGGATCACATTAATTGTGCTTGTATGAATATATTATTTCGTCAGTATTTGCAATATAAATTCAAATATAAAAATAATAAACATTTGTATATAAATTATTCAAATCTACTTATGTGTAATCTATTTCTGATGCTGCTACAATAATTATGTGCAATCTTCAAATCTTGAAAAAGTTTGTGCTATACGGAAAGAGGACGATTTAGCTGAAGAGTATCTAAAAGTTTAATTAGATACAGATCTGAAAATATGCTTTTTTTACTATCAAAAGAATTGCTATTTAAAACTTTTAGAATGAATCTTACTTTAAAGATTGAGCCACTCTTTTTTTAGATTGATTCAATTATTCTTTAGAGTATGTAGTACACTCAAATTCGTTGCTAAAATGTCAAAATTTTTTATAACATTACTCGTCATGCTTGATTATTTTATGTAATTATTTGACGATCCAACAAAATTATTTTCAGATCTGTTAAATTTGATTTCAGCAAAATCGTTCTTTCCGTGTATAATCAGTGGAACTTTACGAATAATACTCGGTAATGTAATCACTGTGAAATTGTCTGTTCGAAAACGGACGGAATGAAGCACGAAGATGACAACCAACGGTGCGGTGTGATACTTCACCGAGTAACGATTGAAAGTTTAAAGTCGGTTCGTTACGCGACAAAATTATACATTCCATCAGAGTTGAAGATAAATAGGTCGCAGTCGAAACACTGCGCGCATCTTCGTAAATGTGCCATGCCGTCATTGCACTATTTATACGCGTGCAGGTGCTACTTGAGCTGTGGAAGGAGGAAAGGGAGAAGAGTATCAAAAGAGGACGATGGTGAATAGAAGGAACATAGGAGGTTAGCGAGACAGGGTGGCCAGGGGTGAATGCGCGATGCGGTGTAACGGTAGGCGGAGCATGCAATTCTTTTATATTCCTTTTACTGTGCACAATTTCAGCGCAATGCACCAACCGGCCAGATCGGATAAACTCGTAAGATTGCCGCGTGTATTTAAATAATAGAGGCATCAAAAATACGATTTTCGTTATAGATTTTGCGTACATCGAGAGAAAGGAAAAATAGGCGCGATATTTCCGATACATTAAGTGAACAACAACCGGTGTCGCTCCCAAAGTACAAAAATGTTGTTCGTTATTCCTGCATAATTGGAGAAACGGGAAAATTCCGCGTAGGATTTAAAATTCAAATTACTGATATTTGAGCGTAATCCTTTTTACCGCGAGGGGTTTTGTTTGGACCAATTTAATCCCACGCTATATCCGAAACTGCCTGTTTTTGCGTTATCTAATTTACCACTTGAAATTATTCGTGGCATGATATGAAAAAGAGTCCAGTAATAGCTACTAAATTGTGAACTAATTTCAATCAAATGTCTGGTTAATATAACAAAAAATAGTTTTTATTTCTTACAAAATATTTAGTAATTATTACAAAATGGTTAGCTATATTAATACGTTTGGTAATACTTGCTAAATATTTTGAAAATTATTTTTGGTTATCTTAACTAACCGAATATTTTTTTCACAGAAATTATTTCACTCGCCATTTAGTAGCTATTGTGAGATTCTTTTTTCAATATACAGAATGTACAATATAAAATGTAGGTATCTAGAGCACAGATCTCTCTGCTTCTGATTGTTATCAATATTTCTAATGACAATATAGAATATTAACTTGAGATATTAATTGAAAAATTATTTAATATTAAACTGATTTTTATTATCCTTTTTTTTTTACAATTTTATGTTTATAATTTTGAAAAATTTCGCTGTGGAAATAAATTACATCAATGTCGCGAACTTTATCATCGCAACGTGTGCAGATTTCTATAAAATACATGCAAGAGACATGGACGAACCACACAAACTTCTCTCGAAAAATAGGGGATCTTTTTCGGTAATAACTCAGCGTAGTCAAGATCGACTTCCCTACATATTTGTTTATTTCAAACTCCTCGAATGCACTTCTATTTCCTACGAGAATCCCGCATAAACTTGTTTGCAGCAAACATATGATATAGAGAAAGCACTGTAATATGATAGACCTTTCAATACAATGCAAGCCCTCAAACAGCTCGCAAATAAAAGATAAAATAATCAACCGAAATGACGATAAAATGAATTATTATTTATTATTTAATATTGTAAGATTTTAAAAAAGTGTTAAACTTGAAAGAGACATACAGTGCTTTTTAGTAAGTGACACCAGATGACACAGTGTAATATAACGAATTATTACAACTTTGTTGTTTGCCAATGTTAAACAAAGATGATATGATCATTGGGTCTTACTGAAAAGCATCAATAATCGATTTCGCACGAATTTTATGAGATTATAGATCTGTTCTTTTAATTTTTTAAGAAAATTTTCTGCAATAACATTTCATTGATGTTATTTGAATACTTGCGAAACTGATTAAAAAATTATTGAAATCTTTAGGTTAAAAACTTTTCAATAAGAATTTAAATAAAATCTCAGGAAAGCGTATAAGCTCTATAAATTTGCTTCGGATAGTTCTTTCAAAGTATCCAAAAGGATTTGCAGAATAAATGAAAATGTTTCCAAACTTGGCAAGTATCAGCAACGTGCACCGAAAAGATTTCATTGAGGGATTGAGATTAGCTAACTGATTAACTAATAAACGATTTGTATCTCTAAAACTTAAATTCGAAATTACAATCAAAATCGTATCTCGGGCAAATTATAAAAATGCAATTAAATATTGTATTTTAAAAATAATGAATATGTAATTAGATTATTGGAAACATTTAACAAGTTTAAATATAAACGCAATAGTTTGACAATGAAACACTTGCAGTTTTAAAAATGAACATGTCGTTTAAAAATAAACGAGTTTATTTTGATTATATAAATTTAAGTATGGAAGTATATTTATCGTATAGAAGTGACAATCTTTTTCTAAGTTTTATAACAACTTACAAGAAAGATAAATTATGGTGATTTTATTTATGCCGCGAAGCACGAATATGCATTCTTAGACAAAGTATGATTAAATAAAATGTCGAATCGCATTTTGTTACTATTCCTATTAATTCTGTTAATGTACGCACACTGAAAAAAATTAAAAATGAATAAATCAGGAGACTCTGATTATATCAATTAGATTCAGATTGTCATTATAACAGATTCGACAAAAAATTTTGATTTTCCCCATTCCACACACACACACACACACACACACACAATCAGAATTCCTACCAGCAACCAATCTCTTTTTCCAGTGCATATTACAACAAAAATACAAATTGTTTTCCACATTCGAGGCCATTAGTCACCTCATTATACATGTCATATTTTTATTTCGATCGTGAGCGAAATAATGTTGCCGCAAGTATAAAATATGCAACAGCAGTAAAAAAAAAACATACTTAGAGTACTTTGGTTTCTCAATCATCTCCTGAATTTATTTCTCTTATGATTCTTGAGATCATTTTCCAGAAGAGATAAAATTATCTTTCTTTATCACTCCTCTGAAGAATGATGCTCTGAGAAAGTTGGCGCACGACTCGGTGATTTTTCGGTGCGACACCGAATCTCACGATCGACATGCGCGTGCACGAAGCTGTGTTTCCCCTCGATGAAATTTTCCCTCGGTAGTTAGGTCGCTCTACGTGGGGGAAAATAATAAGCTTGATGCACGCAGCTATGTGAGACTGAATGGCGGCTCGCGCATCGACCGGCAATGCAACCGTGTTCCATATACCTTGGCGATTTTTACCCTTGTCTGTCTTCCGGCGTCTTCAATCGAATCTGTATATATCGAATATAAGTAACATGGCACAGCTATTGTTAGAAAAGTAAAAAAATTATAGAGATATCACGTCAGAATATTAACGTCTTAAATGTACAAATAATAGCTCTTAGCTTTTTTTAAGTATTCTTCGAAAATAATTTAGTTGACGTCCATATAGTAAATAATTTAGTGAAATATGAATTGATGTATTGTATTTATATTTAATAATTAATTTTTCAAATCCATTATATATACAGGGTGAGTCAGTTAAAGTATGACAAACGTATATTTACAAATGAAGTATTTTACAGAACGATGTTTCATACAAAAGTTCTTTGATTTCGAGGAATGCATGGTATCATTGATTTGATCTTAAATGTTTTGTCAAGGTCAGGAAAAGGTTACTTTAAATTTTTTTAATGGAACCCTCATTTTTCATTGCATATTCTTGTATAGCTTATCTCGAAGCTTTCTAAAACATTATAATTTCGCCGCTTTAATCGACGGAATTTTTTCTAAAACCGAGATAGAGAATTCTAGACTTTTCGGAGAACAACCAGAACTCCGATTATTTTTTTATTTTAAAAAATTAGGGTCAGCTTCACAGAGATTTATTTTCTTATCCCATCTAAAACTGTAGAACTATGGAAAATATACTCAAAACTTTCAATCAATAACTAATGAGTTTCCGTGAAATGATACGCCAACTTCACACACATACAATTGAAATAAAAATTGAATTAAAATATGAAAACGCTGAATAAAATATGTAAAGATGCAATCAGGTAATTTTCTCTTTGATAGCCATAATTTTAAAAATTAGCTCACAATGTCCTCAATTTTTTATGCACTTTGTGCATACGTCAACGTCGCATTGCGTAAGTGCTGGCTACCACAGACAGAATTCCGTAACAGTAACCGTAAAGCGTAAACTAAAGCTGATGAGGATCCAATCAGGAAACTTATCCATAAATAAATCAATTTCAACCGGTTGAAATTTGTCTTAACGGATAAGTTTATGCTATTTCTATTTCCGTTAGATTACGTAGATCTAAAGCAATATCCTGATTGGCTTATCGACTTGAATTCACATCTTATGATTACTATTACAGAAATTCTGTATGCGGTAGTCCTAAGCAATCGAAGATTTGTTTATATAGATTGCCGTTAAATGGAGGAAAATAATATTTTTCGAAACGCGATATTTGCATGAGATTAGATTTCGAAAATATTCTTTTATTTCTAGGTACTCGGTACTGTACTAGTTGCAAGTGAAAAAGAAAAATTCGAGCGCGGCAGTGGGTTCGATTCTCCGTCCCGTCCGTGGCTGCTTAATGAGACGGCTCGGTCGTTTCGTGCGTGCAAACACTTTCCATGTAATCGCAGTACATTTCTTGGACTACGCTATCGATCTCTTCTCGGCTCAGTATGCAACGTTACGTTACGTGATTTGGATTGGCAGATAGAACGCGGCAGAAATACACGGAATATAACGGTATATATATATATATATATATATATATATTGAGTGCGGTCGAAGAGACGTTTTACGACCACTTGAAACTGATAAGCGAACGTAATTTTTCGCATTTTAAATAAAAGAATTCTCTTCAGTAGCTGCTTAAAATGTTTGAGCTTATCGTAACAAGAACAAAATGGAGCTTACATTTGCTAGAATCGTCGCTAGAAACGACTATACTAACTGCAATATAGTTGCAATAACTATAAAATAATACATATACATTTTTTTTAACTGTGCACATTTTACATATAGAACTTGCATGGTTGTCACCTACATAGTTGCCATAGTGGTTTTTTTTCTCTGATATCGTCTGGATGAAAGCGGTCAAAGTCTTGGTCAAAGTGTTAATAATAATAATTAATCATAACGACATTGTTTAATCGAGATAGAAACTCAAATAGAAGCGAGATTTAAGTAATATCTGATCAAGTCGCGAGTTTATTTTATGAGAAACGTGAGAGCCGCGAGAAATCTACGTGTTATGGAAAACGTGTAAGAAAACTTGAAAAGCAGAAGCAAGCAGCACTTATCTATAAGAGGATCGTCCAACGGTGCACCGTTCCTACGAGGCTTCCAGCTTCAAAATGGATGATCGCTCGCTATTCAACTCATTGCTTATTTCTTTCCTCGATAATGGTACTTAATCTGCGAGCTGGAATCCAATTTGATCGAAGTAGCAAGGGTGCGTTCCACTTAACGTTTGCAACGCTCGCATGCATTATTTCATCTTTGCTTAACATTTGATGACAACAAGGTCTATTTTCTGCGGCTGAACTAGTGTACAGCCTTTTAATAGAACTTAAAGTGAGATAGATATATGTTTGATATATTTGTCGAAAACGAGAAAGAGAGTTCCAGTGCAATCTAGACGGGAACAGATAACAGACCAATAGATGAAACGATACTCGCAAGCGTTGCGAACGTTAAGTGGGATGTACCCTAAATAGAGTAATCGGCCTGTTATACTGCCTGTTGCTCAAACGCTATTCGCTCGCTATTCACGCGCGATAGCCCGATGATCGCATGCCGACGATTTTGGTGACAAACGTATTGAATTGGCTGAAGTTCGAGGTTGACTGGCCTTCGAATAGCTCGAATTTTTCACCATCTGTATAGCTTGGCCGGGCAAACTGCGCCGATTACGCACCTCGTTAGTTTGATGTTTCTCTGTCTCACTCACACCTTCTTTCCTGCGGCACACTTCACACGCATAGCTTTCTCTCTCTCTCTCTCTCTCTCTCTCTCTCTCTTTCATACACACACGCACACACACACATTCTCTTTCACATGGGCTTGAGCGATTTCGTTTCACGCGCGTCTCTCTCTCTCTCTCTCTCTCTCTCTCTCTCTCTCTCTCTCTCTCTCTCTCTCTCTTTCATACACACACGCGCACACACACATTCTCTTTCACATGGGCTTGAGCGATTTCGTTTCACGCGTGATGCACATGATGTATCATTTTATCCTTGTTGCTCACCGAATATTAAAGAATAAACTGATACATCATGCGCATCATGCGTGAAACGGAACGCTTGCCCTCTTTTATATCTTTACTCTGTGTCTGTTTTTCTCTTTCTCTCTCTCTCCTTCCTTCCCCTTTTTTTTATAAAATAACTTCTTCTTTCTGTTACTACTACCGATTCTTATTACTTATTCTCGTAATTCTATGCGATATTTAGAACAGGGAATCATATTATTTAGATTTGAATAATTATGATCTGGTTTATGAAGATATTTTATGCTTTGCATGCGTGAGTATGTAAAGTATAATATTATTGTTATATTTTTAATTAATGTACGGAGTATCTCTAAAGTCTGTTTGCATCCCCTGTATTTTTGAAACAACTGAAAATATATCGAAAAACACTGAAAAAAAGATGATGTTACATTAACAGCATTATCCTAATTGAAAATAATCGTGTTGATTCGCAATAATGGTATTAACGAAATAAATAAAATTTTAAAACAAAAACATGACATATTTGTTTCATTAATAGTGTTATTGGAATAACAAAATTATTTTCAATTAAAATACTGGTGATATAACTTTTTTTTTAGTACATGTTCCTTCATTTATCTCTGAATAAAGTTTGTAATTAAACCTTTTAATAAACAATCTTTTAAATGAGAGCTTACTCGATTATTTTTCCCATTAAAATTTTTCGAGTGATTCTCCGTCTATCTTTCTCAAAAAGCTGAGAGAAAATAAAAATAATTTTTGGCTTTAAATAGTGGAAAAAAGACGTTATTTCTTAAACGTATTTTGTGAATAACTTTTTAACGGATGACGAGCGACGGCTAATCTGTCGGAGGTTTCTCAAAGTCATGACCTTTACAACATATATCAAGGTCATCGGAGAGGGGGATCCCCTATTCTATATAATATTACCTTCAGACATAATAATACTAATAACAGAACCATGATATTTTTATATTTTTGGCAATGTTTTAAAGTGTGACACACACATCCTTAATTCTAAATTAAAATTACGCTGGGTTGTTTTGCGAAAAACATTATTTAGTCAAGAGATAAAATACAAGCAAAATATTCTCTCCGATCGTGGATCAATTCCTGAAACAGTTTCATTGTTTGCTCATTCACTCGCTTACCCTACTGAGTGGGACACACACAACACACACACACACACACACACACAAACGGGAATAGGAGAAGAACGGAGCAAACGTTCGTAAATATATATATATATATATATATATATAACTACCCCATATTATCGACTTATTGTTTGAAAACGACGAGATACACGCAGTCGGAAACGCGTACATCAAGGGGGTAATCACTAGCTGAAATATTGTCCCATAGATTACATGATTTCATCTGATTACAAATAATTTTTTTCACTAGGTACTATGAAGTAATTTGGTAAAATATACGATTTTATTTAATATTTTATACAATGATATTTCTCGTGGTTGCATATATAATTATCGGATTATACATAGAGATTTTATATAAATTTTATAATGATTTCGAGGATTCTGTCCCACGATTACATTAAGTGGTTACCCCCTCGGCGTACACGATGTCGTTCGTATATTTGATAAGGCAAGTCTTTAATTCATTAATCAAGCGCATTGTGTGCAAGTGCAACAAAATTGCATTTGCACAATCTGATTTTAATCGAATTTAATTAAAAAACTTGTCTACTCGCACACCACGTTCATGTTCAATACTCTCGCGATTCTGGGCGCGAAGAATGCAGGAACGACAGTTAAACTCGAATCACATTGCACGTTGCAGATATGAATCAGAGTATCCAGCAAACAAGCTGGCGTTATTTGTCATCATTTTGACGATAAAACGATGTCTTTAACGTTAAAGTAATGTCAAAATAACAATAAATAACGTCAGCTTGTTTATTGCGTAGAAACTTTTATCGGAGACAGTCAAGACACAAAATAAACCTTTTGATTGGTTTGCTAGGTTTTAACAACTTCTGAGTGAGAGAAAGAGATAAAAATATAAAATAGAAAAGGAAAGAGAGAAGAGATAGTAAATGTAAGAGATCCTCTAATAAGAGTTTGGACATAAAGCAAACACTTTTGGTCTGCAATGTTTTCCGAAAGAGAGAAAGAAGGAGGGAGAGGAGAGAGAGAGAGAGAGAGAGAGAGAGAGAGAGAGAGAGAGAGAAGAAAAAGTCTACATTTACACGGCTCCCTTAATTGGGTTTAATAACATTCGTAGTTATGAAATGGCCAATCACAGTCGTTCCATTCTTCCGAGGAACAGCTGTGATTGGCCAATTTCATAATTACGGACGTTATTAAGACCCGATTAAGCGTGCCGTGTAAATGTAGTCATAGATAGAATAGAAAAAGAAAAAATAATGAAATGTTATGTGTTCTTCTCTCGTATGATATTGCTATAAAACTAGAGAGACTCTGTATACAACTCGTAGCTCTTGTCCAGACTTTGTTAGAGAATCGTTAGTAAATGTATATCTAGTAAATGTATCTTTCTCTCTCGCTCGATTTTGTTAACGCTACAGATTCTGCATAAAAAACACTGCTTGTGTCCAGACACAAAAAATCAACGCTTCAGATTGGCAACAAACTTGCGATTAGCTTGCGTTTAATGTAGAATGGGCTTTATGTAGATCGGGCTTAAGACGCAAAACGCAGGTCGCAAACTTGTTGCGTCAATCAGTCTGATGAGTCAATTTTAAAAGTGACGCTTCGAGATTGGCTGACGCAAGAAATTTACGACCTGCAACTCACGTTCTGCGTTTTATGTAGATCAGGCTTTATGTAGATCGAGCTTTATACATGATAAAAAGTTACGTGGTGACAACATAACGATACCGAATTGTCGTTAAGAATAACAGAATCGAGATATAGAATCACAAATCTCGGACAACGCACGGTATGTTGGATCAATCGAGATATATCGATTTTAATTCTTCAACGCGTAACTGTTGCGGCGTGGCGTTGTTCGCGCTTCATTCGTGCGCGACTTCACGATTCACGCGGGTTGTTCTTGGCGATGAGTGTAGACTTCGAATTGGATCAATTGATATCAATTGAGTGCTTCCGACAACATGGGCGATTGTGAATGTAGGTAAGAGGCTTCCTTTTTGTTTTCTCGAGATAAAATTCAATAGATTTAAGCTTAGAATGGGGGTTTCTCTTCTTCTTTCCGAAACAGTCATGGCTCCTCTCGGCCATAATAAAATTAAAGCTCTTCGCTTATCGATTTGTTGAGTGCATTTATGCCGTTTCTGTATTTCGTCAATCTTCAACGTTTCCTTAGATCTGTCGCGTCGCATGTTCCAACATGTTCCTACTTCCTCCAACCATAGCTCTTACTCAAACGACCCCGTTGGCAGGAACATGTTGAAACATGTTGGAGCATGCGACGCGACAAACCTGTTATCTATACACTGTAATCCAATTCATGCTCACAACGCTTGTGAGCGTCATTTGTCTATGTTTATCAAACGATGATCAAGGATAAAATCAATCGAAATGACTTCAAGAGCATTGTAAGCATGAATCGGATTACAGCCATATCTTCTATCTTTAACTAATTCTGTCTGTCAGTGTAAACACACAAAAAATACAAGGCATTAAAACCAGTAACATTTGAAATATGTTGTTTTTAGCTGAATTTCTTATACAATTTATCTATCCTCCTTTACTAGATTTTTTATCGTTTAAGTTTAAACATTTTACTATTTTTTTCTAACTTTATATGTAATTATACAAATATTACTATTACATACCAAGGTTCAAAAATTTTCAACCAAAGCTATAAAAAAGCTAATAAAATAAATCAATTATTTTTCTATGTTTCAATGTATATGTATAATCATCCTTTATTTAAATATATTTTTTAAATAATGAATTAATTTTTATATCTATATTTTTATATTTATATCGCTAAAGAAATATTTTGAATATTTTTGTCTTTAAAATTATTTAACACTGCGGAGATCACTTCTTCATCACTGATAAATTTTTTTCACGCAAACCACAGATTTCCAAACCACTAAGAGCTAAGTCGGAAAGCTAATGTGAAGACGTGATCTCCGTAATATTAAACCCGCCATTAAACCAGGTATAAAAATTCAGAATATTTTTTTGGTGGTATAATAAAATTAATTTATCGTTGAAAAACATGCTTTAAAGGTATGAAATAGAGGATAATTGTATTGCAAAATAAAATATGATTGTTTTATTTTATTTTTTTTTTTGTATTTGAACCGAAAATCTTTAAACTTCATAATGTAAAAATGACGCACAGATAATGTTATCTAATTGTACCAGTGACAGTTATTTAAGAAACAATATGCAATTTGGGCACTTGGAATAAATTTTTTTTTTCTTTATTTAGTCAAATATTGTATTTTCACAATGAAATGATTGCACTATCTTACTATTATTAGTAGGGGTTATTATTATAAATTACTATTATAAATATGGTTTTATAAAATTGTGAATATATATGGTTCATATTTATTATCTTAGATTCGAAATTTTGGAATAGTTCAAATTCGAATCATAGAGATCGAATTTGATTCGATTTGATTCGTATTAGAATAGTACGCATATCTCTACGATATACAACGATTATTCTTCTGCTATAGGAACGCATGATTGTCGAAGATCTATAACTCGTACTAATGCGCTACATGACAAGTCGTTTGCACGACGTTTGCATACTAAACAGACGGTTCCATACGTTCATATAGGATTGATGGCGCGATCATTGATAACAAGACGATGCTACTCGCCAGAATACTATTCGGTAAGTAGTTTTCTTCATTTAACTCGCAATCCCGACGCGGGATGTAACTTGACCACTGATCAAGTAGAGATTGAGGAATGTGCAATTGGAAATTGCATTCGATAAGTACCATACGGTTAATTAGGAGCAACGAAAGACTGTCATTCGTCAGAAACCACACCTGAAAGTGAAAATGCGACGCTCGAATGTCACGCAACTTCTCGCTTCGAAAAACACCGGGCATAAGTGGGATATTAATTTTTTTTTTTTATCGACAGCTCTCCGCTGACGAGTTCACAATACGGTTTGAAACGGCGCGCGTCGACGAACAACACGTATGTAATAATTGGAGAAACTTGTCAAAAGTTACGTCGACTAGCTTCACGCGAATATAACATGTGATTCTTTGATATTACCCGCGACCGCCACCGGCGAACTGCCACTTTTCTGCCTTCGCTCAGCTTTGACACCTAAATAACATGTGGAAACAACCGTGACATCTTCCGCGTGACATCTTCCGCGACAATACAGTGACAAACGTTAGTAATACATAATATCGCATAAAATTTTAAGCAATGTGTGTAATGATTTAATCCACGATTTAAAAAAAAAAGTTTGCGAATAGTCAGAAATGAAGGTATATCGACATAATGTCGCCAAGAAGTTATAGAAAGATGATGAATATTTCGCCTTTAAACGATATTTTTCCTTGTTCTCGAAGATACAAAGCGACAATGGTGTAATTATTATAGGATACGAAGGTATAATTATTATAGCAATGAGGGGGAGGAAATATAAGGATATAAAATTTCCATTTTTTTCATTGTTATTTATTAAGAATCTTTTAGATTACCAGAATTAATCTCGTTTATAAGATGAATCGAGTCATTGGATTATCATAATTTGCATTAAAAAATTTTAAGGGTCTCTAAAATAAAGTTGCCACTGTCTGGGATGATTTTCCAAAAATGTCCGGATAATTAGGTATGATCGGTAATTATTTGGGACATCTTTGGAAAATTTCTAGAAAATTTAGAAATGTTTTTTCTAATAGAATTGTAACTTTTTATAACGCAATATCACTGATAAAATGCATTGTTTAAAACGTAAATGCAATAAACATTCAGTTTATGCACTACAAAAAATATCATTTTTGAGTTATTTAATAATTAAACTACTTTTTGAACATTTGGACTTTTGTTAAATTTTTTCTTTTTTTTTTTGAATGTCAATTTTAAGATATAGAAACATATTTTTCTTTCAAATATTTTTATTTCACAGAGTTGTGCGTTTTTTTTTCTCTACTATAAATAATTACAATAATTATATAGAATTTTTTATAAACATAGATTTTACAAATATTTTCTGAAAATATTAAAATATGTGTAAGTGATGTTTTACTCCATTAAATTTCAAACATAGAAATCATGTTTTACCGTTTAAAATAAAATAAAATACATGCGATTGAATAGTGTAACGTTTTAACGTATAATTCTGTTCGTCGTTCACTTTATTCGCATTATCCCGCGAGGAACTATCAAAACTCCAAAAATGATCAAAAATGCTTCTTTACGTGAAAAATCCTTCTCTTTTATTTTGTTGTAAATAACGTGGAAACTTTTATGTACTGGGCGCAGTTATATTTCGTGAAGCAAAGTTAAATTAAGTTTTACGTTTTTATACGCGCGAAGTCGGTATTGTGAATAAAAACGGAGAAAACTGTTTTCATTTGTTTAAGGCATCTATTATACTCTCATCTTCTCATTAGTTGACATATTTACTAAGATTCGTTAAAAAAGAATATTTGTTTAAAAAGAAAACAACAATTTCGAATGAGTTTCCACGAAATTAGCTTATAACAGTGATTTAGTATATATACATATATGAGCATATTCCAGAATATTGAATGATAATAATCATTATCGCACACAACGTTTATTAATTAATTAGCGTAAATGTGGAAAATCTTAATAGATGAATCGAAATCGATGAACAGAAATAATTTACGGTCTTGTATCAAACCTTATATTTCAAGCTTTTTATGAGTTACATGAAAAGAATAATTTTGCTGAAGTATCTCTTTGAAAGTCTAGATAGATATAGATCTGAAATTTCGGATTATCAACATAATTATGTAGAACACTCAAGCAATGTTGCAAAATGATTTGACGTACTGTAAACTAGTTTTCAGTATTTTACATAATTATTTTAATGATCCAACAAAGCTGTTTTCAGATCTGTATCTAATTAATTAAATAGATACTTTAGCAAAACCATTTTTTCCGTGTATTTTCGAAATCACGAAAATCTTAGTGAGCGTACACATTTTACAAACGTAAAACCTGAATACGCACTTATTTCCGAATAGCACGAAACTAAAGAAGATGTAATTGTCATTCGGGGAGCTGCATACAACATTAGTGTCCAAAGTAGAAAAACGCGTCGAGTGAAGTAACCAGGAATAAAAAACGAGAGCTTTGTTTAAGTTCTTTCTAGATTTTCCATTTTCGTACGTTGCAACGGTAAAATACTGACCTACTCATGAGTTCAGTGCTGACACTAATTAATGTCATGGGTCACCACAGACTCGCACGCAAAAAAAAAGAGAAAAAAAAAGTAAACGTAAATGATATGCCGTATAATATAATTTGTCAAGTAAGTTTATTCTGTAAACGTGGAAATGACATTCGCAATTGTTGCGATATATTCGACGTTGGACGTTCTATTTTACACTCGTTTCCAAAATGCAAGAATTTCGTTAAAAGAATAGAGCAGGAGATCATTCGTAATATATAAATAACGTATTATACAGAACACGTAAATTACATAAACGAAGTTGATTATCCATTACACAGGCAAAGTCGGTAATTTTAAAATTATAACATGAATTTGAGAGAAATAGTAATGATATTAATTAATGTTAAATTTTAAGAAAAAATAAAACTATGCGAAATATTGGTTTTATAAAACATCGTCATAGTTTGTTTTTAACAGTATATTAAAGCCAGTACCTTTATATAATACGTTGTAATATAATATATTATAATTTTTGAATTCTAATACTTAATTTTCATCATAGTCGTATATATTTCGTTGAAAATATGAATACGTTACATATAATAAATATCTATATCGGATTGTAAATTTTACAAAATTTTTATACGTAATGATGTATTGCCTCCATTATTTCAATAGAATGGAATAAAGTGACCTCATATTGCTACATCGTGAAGAAAGCGTTTTATCGAACACAGTAAAAAATGAATTTGTTTCACAGAGAAATTGAGTGTTTCGAGTGATTTTAATTAAAAAATAGCCTCCAATTTAGAACTCCAATTTCTCAAAATTCACATTTTAATTTTTCTGTTATAGCATTATATATTTGCAAGAACAATGTAATTTCTTTATAACGCGTGCATAATTATATAATTGCAATAAGAATTGTTGAAATTGTTACGTTTAGTAATTGGCTGACTGATCTTCATAAAAATAAAAGTTTTTTAAATTTTCGTCCACCACGGATTGGGTTAATCTTTTTTTTTTTCTTAATATCTGACTTCAAATTTATAATCAGCGATCCAAAAAACCACTATAAAATATTTTTCGTAGAAAAATTTTTAAATATATGGTCTAGCTATACCATATATTAAATCAGCTATTTTGAATTTAGAAAGTCTGACTTCAAATTCGTTATCAGTACTCAGCAAAACCCCAGGTACGAAATTTTAAATTATCAGTCTCTCATAAAAATGCATGTTTCAAAGCGTATAGATTGACATTTCAATGAACTTTGATCCTTTATATTTGTTAAACCAATTACAGATTCAAGTTGAAATTTTTTTGTGATTATTAATATCTCATCATAAGATATTTTGGCACACAATTTAGTGCCACCAAAATCGCGAGACCAAAAACGGGCAAACGAACTATCAATTTTAGGCTTACTGTTTCTCAATAAATAAGCTAAAAATGTACAATCGCTTACAGTATATGTATGTAATAATAATGACAATGTAGTATGCATTTGTATTATGCTCATTATTTATTCTTACGGTTACAGCCATTAGCGTTTCAATCTTTCAAGCAAGTAACAGGCTATGTCTGATTACAAGACGGCATTAACTACTACGCGCGTGGGCGACGCAAGCGTTCACTTTTCTACTGTATAGTAGTATAATGCGGTATTATCGGTTATAAGGTGAATCTTACCCAAGAAAATTACATACTCAGATGCTGCATAAAAGTCGTCCATAAATGTGCTTGTATATCAATGCTGCAAAAGTATACAGCAGTGAAAATCGAAGATCCTCGTCTATGTTCAACCCGTGGTACATAAAATGGCTTAGGTCGTGGAAATATCCATTGCCATTAAATAACGTAGCATCACGTAGACACTGATGAAAGAGCAGTCGCTTTGTGTTGCGACAAAATAATTAAATATTGTTCATTATGGTTCAATACAACTTATGCGATATATTCATGTACAAGTAACTTTTTTTTTGCATTTTTAATAAGAAGTAAAAGAATCACTTTTTTGATTTTACTCAATAAAAACTTAATGTCATCCAGGTTTATCGATTGTTTATTCATTGGACCGTTAATTAAAATTCTTAATTTATATAACGTACTGTGGCTTTCCTGCGTGCTAACAACTATTAAATTATGTTGTCTCTTAGATCAAAAACTTTCGACATTCATTAATGGATCAAACATTTTTTACCTTTAATTAAGAGCGTACTATAATGTTTTCCTGATATAGAAGGTTAACAGCTCCACATTATGTATTCGTGTGAAATTTTTTCATTGCCGTAATCTATGATTCACTCGCGAGAAAATCTAACTTGATGAATGATAATAGTGCTTATAGTATGTTGTAATGCTGCCGTATGTCAAAATGATTAAGGTTATTTAATTATAAAAATAAACTCTACACACAGTTGGAAAAATATCAAATTTATCATGTCTGTCTCAAACGCTTCACTCTTTTTAATTTAACATAAAATAAGTAGGGAAAAGTTACCATGCTTTCAAGCTCCTTTTTATTATTAAGCTCCTTTCTATTTGGTACTGATTTGAACGCAAATAAACATTGAAAATTGTAGCTCTACGAATGAATCGTAACTTGAATTGTAGTATGTTGAAAATTTAATAAAAAAAAAATCGGTAATATTTTTAATAAAAATTAGTTTTAACTCGAGTACAAAATATTTTTTACTCTGTAATGTTCTAAATCAAATTATTTCTTAGTTTCATCTCAGTACGCATTATACAAATGTCCGAGAGAGAATATTATTATATTACAAAATTAATAAAAATTATCAATTTTATGTACTTAATAAAAAAAGTATCACATACATAGGTGTTTTAAACAGATGGTCAACTACATTTGTAAACATAAAATTTTTAGTTTTGCGTAAAACAATTTGCATTGCAAAACAGAGAGAAAGAGAAATATCAAGATTTTCTCTCTGAATTCCCTATTTATTTTATATTTGCATAAGCATATATACACGGAATGTCCAAGAAAGAATGCGAAATCTTTTACTGGCATATTCTGTAGAACATTCTAAGACGAAAAATAGAAAAATTATGACCAAGGTAAATTTGCTCTTGCGATCTCAGGAGAATACGTATCGAACTTTTACATTGTATCGTATGAACGAATGCGTCGCGTCCAATTCTTTAATGAAGTAAATTCGTGGATAATTTTTTGGCGCAATCTGTGATAATTCAGGATATCGATATCCGCAGTATCTGAAAAACGAGATGATTGAAATCGCATTTGAGATGGTTCGGATTCCTACCGCTTCCCTTAGTCTTTGCTGATATTGAAAATCCTCTTAACGGAAAATCGCCCGGCAAAAAGAAGCGGCAGTGTGATATAAATTTATTAAAGGTCGTGCTTTCTCATTCTTCTAGCACAAATATCCATTGTCTTTCGTTATGGATCAAAAGAAGTTCATATCAAAACCATACAGAAATAATGTGATATTGGTTTCAGTCTATAAGATAATAAAAAGATATGTTTCGTAAGAAACCTTCTCGTAAAAATTTATTTACTAAAGCATGTGCATTTTTTTTTTAATATGTATGCGAAAAGAACGGTTTTTTAGATATTCTAAAATATCTAAAAATTTAGCTAGATACATATAGATCTGAAAATAATAATTTTGATGATCCAACAAAATTATTTTTAGATCTATATTCTGTATTTTATATTTAGCTAAATTTTTAGATATTTCAGCAAAACCGGTCTTTCCATGTAAGACAAAATAGTATTTAACGATAAGAATATGTTATTAATTTTTCAGGAATGTTTGGAAAATGATTATCTTTTTTTACAATTATATTGTTTATAAATATATATTTCATCCATAACACAGTTATATTTAATTTATATATTAACAACATAGCAATAACGTACCGTCATTAAAAACTTTATTGGTACAAAATACTGCATGTTATATATTTACATTATCGATATAGACAAATAATAAAAATTAGTTGGCACGAGTCAATATAAATAAATATTTATGTCATGTTCTATGGCAAAATATTTTGATGTAGCGCTAGTGCAATGGAAAATTCATTTTTAACACGTTGATTTAATATGTTTCTATTAATTTTCACAAAGAATACGAGCTGAATATGAAGTAAACATAAAATTCAATTTTGTGTACAAAATGCATATTTCTAATTGGTGTCCATTAACTCGTGAATTTTAATAAACTTTGTCTTCTCATATTATAACGAATGACAAATAAACTTTGTGCAAAACGCGAAGCATTGCTAACAATAGTGCTATTTTTTTTTTTTTTTTGAATGTTTTCACGTTCTTATATACATGCGCAGAAATCTGGCGATTGCTTAATAGAAAATAAAACTTCTTACAATCATGATCATGCTCAATCCGGAATTGATAGCTATCCGGCATAAAGTATCGGTCTCAACAAAGTTGAAGTTAGAAACTTCAGCAAAGCATCGATTTTAGCAGAACTTTGCAAAAGTACGGCAGAAACTTGTTTTCTCCCTTATTTCGAGTATATTCGGCATTAGTTTCATCAGTACACGGAATGCAAAAGTTTGCTGTCTCGGATATACAAAAGCAGAAACTTTATAACAAATCTACCACCGCCTTGATTGTTCTGTGCAGCCCTGAGGTTTCTAGTTCTGGTTACACGACGTCGACCGCAAGCCACGTGCAAACTAACTATTTGGACGGGAACATGAAATTATATTCCAGTAGCGTCGAGAATCTGTATTTCTATCTTTCTATATTACAAAGTCAATAATGCTTTTATTCCGCGCGCAAATAGTTAATTCAAACGAAATTTTAGTTAAAGTAATGTCTAAATTTTCGTGATTTTTTATTAAATCTTTTTCAAATGTATACGTTACAGTATAAACTCTTTGTAACTAATAAGAAATAAATATTTATTGTCGTTTCATTACGCAAAAGAACTTATTAAACAGAGATTACTATTAATTTGTATTAACACGATATAAAAAATATGTTGTATTCGTAATGTTGACACCGAAAATGACTATAAATTATAGTTAAATTATGATTATTATAACGCATTTTTTTTCTCTCATACATTTATTAATATTTAGATTGATAAGAATCTAACGTAAATTACCAATATTGTTTACATAAAAATAATACGGACGTAAACAGATTAATTCGACAGTGATATTATAGAAAGATCTCGACTCGTGTTATCTCGAAAAGGAGCGTGCGTTTGAAAAGAATATAGAAAGATTCACGTCTTGCGATTAGTTTTTCTCTCTTAAAGGATTCCAGGATTTTGCTCTCCACGGAGTTATCTCGGTCGCGTGCAATCTCCATTCATGTCCGAAAACAACACCTCTCTCGAAACGAGAAACTCCTTTCGTCGCGTTTCCCGCTGTCTCGGCTAGTCTTTTGCCGGGCATCCCGGCGCGGATATATCGTTATAACGTTTTGCCGTCTGCGTATGCATGAGAAACGGATCCCCCGTTATCCCATTGTGAGGAGATTTCCAATAGACCTCGTCAGCATTCCTTTCACACCACACTTCACAACTGCTGCATTCGGCTGTGAGGCTACAATACAACATCGTGAGACTGCGTTATGCACCGTCGAATCGTATCGTGCGCTTACGTGCCTCGGCGTCGCAATAGAAATTCTGCGCCGGTGCGCGCCCATGTTCTACTATAAATAATGATTTAATTAAATCACCGAGGTCCCATCGTTGATCGTCGCCGCGGCCTTCGATTGAGCGACGTTTGACGTGCGTTCCGGAGTCAACGGTGTTATTGCGACCACGTCATGTACGCGGTGAGAAAAGTACATTCATAAGAGAACGTTCCCGAGTGTAAATCTCATAACAATGTCAAATTTTATGACTATGTTACCTTGAGCAACCAGAAAGTAAAATTCATCACTTATACATGTATATAAGCTCTATCTTTGCAAACAAAAGAAAAAACAAGTATATCCGAATTTTTACTGATCATTGGTTATATTATTTTGTCAATTCTTGCTTTTTAACAAACATAGCTCTTTTAGTTGTATTAACACTTCGAAATTTGTAATTTACATCGATGAGAATGGTGGGACAATATAAGATTAATATGGTGGACATTGCTTAACATAGAAGTAGGTTTATATAATTAATTAAAAACTAAAACTATTAATATCAACCGTGACATATTTTGTGATGTCGAGGTATACACGGTATATTTAGTTTACGCAAAATATTATGAAATTACAAGACTATATTTGTATTCAGTTTTCTTTGCCTGAAAATGTTTAAGAATAGAGAGCCATAAGCGAATTGGCTAAATGTAGTAGAGACCGTAAAGGTATATGATGTAAACAGAGAAAACTAATCAGTTAGCCCTTAGTGATTCTTATGATTGGTTCTTGCCTTTAATTCTTTGCTGGATCTAAGTGTAGGAACCAATCACAATAACGAATTACTAAGCGCTAACTAATCAGTTTTCTCTGCTGAACTTAGCCAGTGGCAAATCCAACACGTTGATTTCCAGTATGTTTAGAGCAACTGTAAAAATAACTCAAATTAGTTATTAGTTATATCAAAAGAAATGTAACTAAGTTAAGTTACAATTACAGCTGGAAAAAAAGGAATAAAGTTCAGTTACTGAAAGATTAATGAAAAAAAAAATCTAACTGTAACTTGGTTACAAATAATTAGTTACATACTTCCCAATCCTGTTGATTTCCTTACTGTTTACATCTTACTATTTAAATTTTGTTGTATGCCATGGCCCTGAATCGAATTCAAATGACAGCTAAGAATCGGGATTAACAGATACAGGGGAGATATAACTCAAGCTTTACTTTCGTACTAGTAAATTACACAAGACTTATTTTGGTAAACTCTTTTGTTATAAGATGAAGAATTTATGTCTGTATACACAATGACTGTCGTAACACGCGAACTAGCTCATATCGAAGGCTATATTTTCTTCCGGCATTGTTGGCATTTGCATTTCAAATAGAAAATATAGGACAAAAATAATAAATTCCGTAGGAAAATGGCATAAAACTCGACACACGTGGAGAGCATAAATTTTTGGTAGCAAATTGAAAAACTATAACATACGATACGCTTGTTGTGTTAGCAATAAGTCTTTCGAAGCTTACTACTAAAAGGTCATTCTAGTGATTGTGTTTACAGACTCGTAAAACAACTTGTACGATGGGAAAGATGTAGAATAACGAGAAAGTTCTTATCCTGCCGCGAGATAAGAACGGTTTATCGCTAGAATAAAACATGTGTTCGTAATATCGTCATTCGATTGCATACATGTATAAAGTGAAATGATCGATAAAATGTTCAATAAAAGAAAACCGCCTTATCGCTGTGGCCCGATTGAAAATAATCTTCAAATCTAACGAAATGAGAGAAAATAGACTGATCCGTATTTAGAACACGCTTGCAAAATCGTCGGTAGATATAAGCTGCTTCTAGTCGATCGATTCCATGGCTGTCCATTTTATATTAGCGCCGCAGGAGAAAAGCTCTTGTTTTCGAAAGAAATGAAAATGGAAATGTCGGTAAAAATATTTTATCGCCGTAAAACATATCGGAAAAATCAAATTTGTCTAATATTACCTTTTATTCGATCAGGTTACACATAGGAAGAATAATTTTGTTGAATTATCCAAAAATTTAGTTAGATCTAAAAATAATTTTATTAGACTATCAAAATAATTATATTAGTCGCTCCAGCTGGTTATTAAAACATTAAAATTTTTTGCAGTATTGCGCTCACCATGCTTTCCTACATAAATATTTTAATGATCTAACAAAATTATTTTTAACTATATTATCTAATTAAATTTTTTAATACTCAATTATATATTCTATAATATATTCTACCTATATTGAATATAAACGATTTCAGCAAAATTATTTTTTCCGTATATGAACTGAATGGCAAAATAGAGATGGCGATTTATTCTTCAGTTTCTCACTATAATATAGTTAAATAATGAAGAATAAAACTGTTATTTCTAAAACTTCGTTTATATTAATTTGCTATGTATATTTACAGAGAAGGTTGTAATTAAAAAATTTTGTAGAAAAATTTTAGGAAGAGTGAATGTACGTTTTGTTACAACATGCAAATAACTAATTGGGTTAGACAAAAATGTTGGATATATGCTTATTTTCCATAATATAATTTTTTTTGCATCGTAACGATACATAACGAAAAAAAATATTTTTTCGATGACATTCTATTGTCTATATCAAATATAGAAAGATAAAGTTAATATTTTATACATGTAATAGATGTATATTCTTCTTCTTGTCAAAAGTAAAAAGTGAAGAATGAAAAAATTTAAAGATTCACTTAAATTAAATACATTAATTGTTGTATACATATGTAGTTTACAGTCTCTTTTCTAGTATTACTTGAATTACGTCAATTTACTTAAGAATTTGTTTCCGGTAAAATTACAGTAGCGTCGTTATCTATTTCGATTGAACTACTTAGCTTAAATTATGTGCCCTATTTGTTAGATACGTTATATTATCAATCGCAACTAGCGTCATGAAGTACTTCGCTTCCACGGTTGACGCAATTTAATCAGACCAATGAGTCGCGTAGCCGCGCCATTCATCAATTCAAATAAGCAGCAATCAAAGTTGGTTGTGCGATGCAGTGCCTGTCAGTTCTATTCAATGCAAGCTGTGTGAGATTCGTATAGCGTAGCAAGGGAAACGATAACAAACCTCTCGCCGCGCTTTCCTGCTAATACGATTTCGCTCTATCTAGCATCGCGATTCGTATGTGCAAACTCAAAACGGAATATCGTTTCGGCCGCGATCATAGAATCTTCGATGCAGCTCAATTATACGTAAAACTGCGTCTATGAAAATCTACAGAAACTCATTCCAGCAATTCTTCTCTCATTCGAATCCAGAGTCGAATAAAAAGTGAATTTTTATTTTAAGGTTTAATTTAACGCTTAATTGCAGTTTATTCGTTATGCTTTACTTGTATATATAAACTGCAAAGGAGAGACCGAGTTTTGTTGGCACAAGAGGCAAGGGTGTTGTATTTTGTTTATATATTTAGAATGAAAGAAACAACTTAAAAATTACCGCAGAATATCTCTTATAAATACTTTTCTCTAAGTTTTATTTGAATCAAATAAGTATTACAATTGAAAACGAGATAAAATTTTGTTTTAATATTTTTCAGTTTAAGAAAGTAAAACTAAGTAATGTATCATTAGCTAAAGAAGCTGAAAGAAGCTAAAAGAAGCTGAAAGAAGTTCCGTTATTATACGACATGTTACTTTAAGTAATAATAGTAATTTGTTATAATAAAATAACTCAAATCAAACATATGTAGAGATGGAGTATGTTGACTCATATTAAGACAACTTAGCTTGCTATTATTGCACAAGAGAAATATATGAACATTCAGTTATAACTTAACTCTGATAAAATGCTTTGGAGCCATAACATAAACATAGTATAGGTGCTTTCCATTTAGTAACACAAATTCGACACAAACTTTGTTCTATCTTTCTTGACATTCCATGAGTAACAAAGACAGAACGATATTTGTGTCGATTTGTATCACCAAATGGGAAGCACCTATAGCTATCATAGACCTATATGAACCTGCCACCCAACTTTAAGAAAAAAAATTTTTATTGCGAATTAAATTAAGCTCGATTTGCACCCGTTTGTACTTCAAGGGATTTAAAATTATAAAGGATTGAAAAAAATGCTAGAGCACCCCACTTTGAGATATTTTAAATCTGTAAACGGATGCTGTTTTGAGATCATTTGTACCTGTTTGTTTCTGATTACAGGCTATTGCAAATGTAACGGACACATTAACTGATCGTAGTTAATTTTCGGGAAATTCCCTGTAATTAATTACAGGGAACAACGTATAAAGTCCCTGTACGGAAAGGGATGGTCGTTCGAGGGATTCCGCGTGATTAGTATACGTAACTTGTGCCCATAATGACAACACCAATCCTGTCCACCCAGCACGAATAAGCAAAAAATTAAGATTGAAATATAATACATCGTGCATGTAATGCACAAACTTCTATCATAACATTAGACCGCTAACTTATCTCTTTAACTGTTGCCAAAACGTATATACATGCGAATAAGTACTGCGTATGTTTTCTATATACTTTTGAACCAATCGTAGAAACGTTAAATCATCTGACCTGTTGGCATCTCTTTTTTGTACATAATAACGGTCTTATTCTGCGCATCCATTACGTGCAGGCAACACTTCTACATAAGAAAAAGTAGGGAATTAGCAGTTTAGTGTAGTAATAGAAGACTGATGTAATAACGGATGCAGCGAAACAAACACATGTGTATACAATAGAGTGCACACATAGGTATAAAGCTCACGTCACCACTGCTATTTTGTGGGCAATGTCCAGACTCTCTGTATAGGGACTCTAACAACGTAGCACTAACGATGCCACGAGATAATGCATTGTGTGCTGCTATACATATATTGAACAGCACTACTATGCATATTAACATGCGACTAGCAATGTCTCATTTTCGTCTTGATTAACTAAACAGGACGCACTTCAAACGTGCCCATTCTAAATGGTCGTGCAAAAATATTATTAATAAATTTATTCTGCATATTTATAAGTAAATTAATTCTTATTCGTATAATCGATGTTGAATATAATTATAATATTTTGACTAAAGAAAATAAAAGTGATTGAACTTTTTTACTCGCTCCTTTATAGGTTATCGAGGGTTATATTATTGTTTCATTCGTTATATTATTGTTTCTATCAAGACACTTCAATCTTCATTTGTAGAACATTTCTGTTCGATTTTCCATTAGATCATGAAACGCAATACCGTTATAATAAAGAAGAAATGTTCGAATGACGAGTTACTTATAAAGCTCGTTTATGAGTCTTTTTACGGTCTACATTGTGTCACGTCCCATAAAAATACGGAAATTTTACAACGAAAAAGCTTGAGAATGCATTTATTTTCGTATCTATAAATGACGTCCCATAAAATAAAATATCAAAACTATATGTAGTTTTACTTCTCTTTTAAGAAAGTCGTCTCGCATTCAAGTCGTGTTTGAATCGTAAGATTCTTTACCATTTACGAAGAAATAACAGGAGCAATAATCAAAAACATCAGGAAATTACGACTGAGAAGCCGTATCGTCGGCTTCCCTCCTATTTCGCGATATATTTCCGACACGCTGACAGCCTAATGGTTGAATAATGAGGGGCTATTACCATTGCGTGAAGTCTGTAGCTCGCAAATTTAATGCGGCATATACTTAATAAATGTAAAGAGTTAGAAATCATGTACATTTGATACACTATTTTGGAAAGAAAATTGTTCATCGCTAGAAACGTACGAATCAAAGTTTTTTGATGTCGAATAGAATCAAATATCTGGACAAAATTTTGTCCGAATCGAATTGTTGAAACAACTTTTGATTTATATAATTATTATTAGGTTGAATTCTAATATATGAATAATAAGAAAAGATTTTTATGTATTATATAAGAAAAATAATATTGATTATATGATATATCTTATCGTTTTACTTATTAGTTTATAGAAATATGATTTTATAAGATTAATATAATTTGTATTTGGACTTTCTAGATTCGAATAATTCGGATTCTAATCATAGAGATTCTGAACTATTGGAAAATCTTAATTTAATTCGGTTTGTATTCAAATATTCGCGCACATCTCTATTCATTGCCTTATATAGATAATTTTAAGAAAAAAAACCTGTTTTGTGTGTATGTATGTGTAATCTTTCCTTCAACAATATTTATTGGAAATTATTACATTAATTCTGAAAGGATTAGAATAATTATAAATGGGTGTTTAGGAATTTCATAAAATGCGATAGCATAAAAATTTGTTAGTCAAGTAAATTTAAATTACTTATCGTAAAATATTAGATATTCTTATATTTCTTGTTTTTTTCTTTCATTACGCTAATTTATAATTCGATCGTAAGAAGCCGTGAAAGTCGGTCGGTACATGGAAAGGGAAAAATATCGTGGAGGAAGGGAAACGCTGCGAAAGACTATAAGAGATGAAGAAAGCTTGGATTTTGAAGGCGAGCTATAAATACCGACTCACATAATTTTGTATATTTATAATACTGCATTAAAAGATAGTGTGAGAACTATTTTTACCGCGCTTACACAGTATATGTATATTGCGTCTATTCAACGATCTTTTATCATTATCTTCGACTCCGCATTTTCCTTCGGAGCTACATTGCGATAAATTCTGACGCAGCCGAGTTCGGCCAGTGTCTGTTCAATATTTGTGCTGCTACTGATTTTGTTTGGAGCCATAACATTTGGCTGGTATGACGATCATGATGCCAATATTGAAGCGCTTCATGTGCCATATTTATGGTAGATGAGGCAACTACACAATCGAAGATATACTGCTCGCAATAACGGTGTAGTTTTCAATTTTATTGATAAGAAATCTACTTTATTGTTAACACGAGATTAAAGACAATCATTCCATTTATTTCTGTTCCTGAATTTTGAAGATTTGTAATAATAAATTAAACTAGATTGTTAAAAATATATATTTTTTTTTTAAATAAGTAAAGAAGCGCTGCGGTTGAATGGTACTTAATATATTTTCATGTAAATTTTTAATTCTTTGAGAAAGAAGTTTCCTAATAAAGAAACTTAAAAAAAAACCTTACTTTTTGAAGATTTGAAGGATCATTGAATTCGATTTTGGACTTAAAATTCTAAAATGTAAATTTCAAAGAAGTAATTTGATTAGCGTAAATTTCAGTTTTAAGAAGTTCTTGATATCGTTGAGTTTGAAACTACTTTAAAATGTCGAATTTCAAAATAATAATTTCTAACGATGGAGGATCTAGTCTAGAGCCTCTCACAAGGCTCATAATCAGAGTTTGAAAGTCAATTTGGAAGGCAGTACTAACTGTTTGCATAACGCTGATGAGCTTCAAATAAAACGAAATTGAAAACTTTATATTATTTTCAATTAAAAATTGAACGAGCACTTTACAAACTAAAAAGAAGTGATTCCAAACGGAGTTATCGTTCACAAAGGGTTAAGAAATCCTTTATGAAGCTCCAGAACTAGCACCAAAATTTATATCGCAGTTACTGACATTAGGAGACACATTTAGTATATGTATGTTGATTAAAAGGCACTAATCAATTTCAAGGAACCAAAATGATACAACTCATAAGAAAGAATATTAAGTAAAAAAATTAAATGAACACTAAGTTTTTTTTATAACAATTCGAATTTGTGAATATAACACAAAGAATTTAATTAGAATATATTAATATCATTGGAATATAATTGGAAGAATATATTAATTACAAAGAACCTTTATTTTTATGTTTTTAATTATAAATGTATAAATCGAGAGTTGACTGTAATAATATTAAATGTCCTAATAATTCATTCGTTGAATACAATTGACAGATTTACGTAATTTGATGGATACAACTGTCCGTACGATAATGAATATCTCTCGAAAATGATCGACATTTCTTCCGCTCATTGATGCTCACTGACGTTATTATTTACAGTGCTATTAATCATGTAATTTAACTGCAATTCCCGAGTTGCATCTTAATTAACGACACAACAAATAACAAATGTGATACAGGGAGAAAGCGATCGGTTCGGTAATTTATAATTTTTCTCTTAATCTCAAAGGCGGGAAAATACACTATAATCACTTTTGTTTGAGATGTTTGTCTATCTAAAGCATCAAATTCTAATTAAATTTGTTACTAATTATATTAATTCCTACATTTTGCGAATTCTTTTCGACCATTAATTCTTTCCACGTTATTTTGCAATGAGATAAAGGAGATTACGGGGAGAGGAAATAATAGATTATAAGAACAAATGAATATAATTCGATTTTCGGAGTTTACGGCAATATTTTAAAGTTTACGCCATTTTACGAGAGGACTATTCTTTACAGCTCTTCTGTTATCGTGTCGGCGTGGTGAATTATATGTTCCGTAGAGAGGAAAACAGGCAGAGAGAAAGAAAGAGGGAAAAGAAACAAAAGGATAGAAGTTTCTGTTCTTGCCATATTCCTCCTCTTTTTGTTTTTCGCGGAGAAAGGAAAGGAGCCTTTCTTTTTCCGTATGCTCCTATTGCTGTGTCCTTAATTTAATTTTTTTTTTTATTATTCTGTATATATTAAATTTAATATTAAGGTTTCAACTATCTTGGATAAATTTATTTCAGATAGAATAAATCATGTACTATAGCTATTTAAAAATATAAGTTATATCTTAATTAGACAAATTTCTACAAATATGTCCTAAAATGTTTATTACATATGTATCTTAGTTAACATAATTTCGTATTGTGAATGTCACATTTCTATCATTTTATTATTTCTGATAATTTCGTATTTAAATATTTATAAAATATGAGAGATGATGTTCTCTATCAATATTTAACAATTGCATGCAGCATTTTCCCGTATTCTTTGAATTTGAAAATCATATATCTCGGTTAATTTGTCGGACAGATTTGATTAAAATATGATTATAGGTATATGTATATTTAATGAAATAAATAATAACTCACAATGCGAAATTATGTTACTTCTGAATTATAGATGATTGAAAATTTAAAATCGCCTTACATGTAAAGTTTCTAAAGGTAGAAGTACAGGATAAAAGTTTTTCTCTTTTATTTAATTTTTCAACGAACTTGCTATAATTTAACTTATCACATGTGTAAAGAGTACAAATTGATTGTATGAATATAAATTATACTGTAGGTAGTTATGAGATTATGTAGACTTTATTCTATATTGTATTCTTTCGCAGTTGTTAGCTTAATAAAACTTAAGAGAAGGGTACGCTTGTTACTCATAAAATTAATAGTGGCGAATCAAAGAAATTTTCGTTCCCTACGCCATATAAAGCGTATTATAGAATGCCGAGTTAGAAACGCGTTTCTAGCGAACGCATAATATTTTTACACAGGATAAAATTTGCCATTAATGTGTTTTTGCCGCATGACTTGACAAAAGATATCATCATTAGATTCATATAATAATAAAGTGACTGTAATTACATGATAGAGAAAATAATAATCTAACATAGGTGTTTTATCTATTGTAGAAAAGTTGCCATTTAAAAATATTTGTAAGTAATAATAAACTTATAAGTATAATAAGTCATAGAATTTAATTATATTACAATGTTACATATCACAACATAATTATGCCACTCATTTATATAAGATTTGATAAAAGATTTGAGTGAAATACTTACAGTTGTTTATGGAAATTATAAAAATTTGAACAATTTTGTGATACTTTCTTATCAAAATTACAAAATTATCTTAATGTATAACAGTTTTACTGAGTAATATATGAGTAATATGTAATATATGAATATTCTTATGTGTGAAGGCATTATGGAAAAAACATATATTCATCATGATCTTCTTTCTTGTAATAAAAAAACGAAAGAGAAATGGAGGAGTAGAGAAATACTTCTCTTTTAATCTATTAGTCTCGATTGTTAATAAAACTGTGCTCCAAAACATGCACAAAAACTTTAGAAATTAGGCTTATGAAATATTTTAGACTGACATTGATAAAAATTATGAGAATGCCATTCATGTATCGCGTTACTTGGGAAATGTCACGAAATTACAACTTCGTTTTATCACGTTAACTGCATATTCCTATGACACACTTTGCCGTGGCATGTGGATAAGTTATCGATAGTTTGTATCGCGTGCAGATGCCGCGCTAGTGATAAATTCCGTTACTAATTCTGTGCATCATCGGCGCGGCGACGCGTTTTGCGGCGAAAATGTCGAACTTCTTTATAGCTGTGTCGTTGCGCTAAGTGCTTAAAAATATCTTCGAAAGTGCCATTTATCGATTTCTGGAAAACTGAATACGATCTTAATATAAATTATGAAATAATAGAGCAAATCTAACTAATTCGTAACATTCTATTCAGTTTTTGGTATTAAACATTTTTTAAAGAAAATAAAATGCCTTACAATATGCGGATCTATTATAATATAATGTTATCAGTCGATATAATAACGCGTAATATTCAAAGAATAAAATAATAATGCCTTTTTTTCCAAGGCAATGATATTTGGAGCTCGCTTATACACGGCGAGCCTCACAAATGTCAGGTGTCATGAACAGTTAACCGCAATGTGAAACAAAGTTCATACTGCGGCTGATTAATTTTAATTTAAACGGAAATGCGGCCTACTTTAATTATTCGAGATCCGATGGTATTCATTTTGTAGATTGTTACATCTGGAAATATGTACCTTGCAAGTAAACCTAAGAAAAGAATATCTGTGACAAAGATAAATACAGCTGAAGCGATTGAATCTATAAACATTAACGGAAATATGATGAACGATAGTTTATCGCTGGAGAAAGAAATTATCCGAAGCGTGTTTAACTTTATCGTAGTTCAGCCAGATTAAAGAGATTCCTATCGTTTCTCTTTAGCATGCCATAAAATTTTATTGATTTTCACCGGGAAATTATTACAGTGACATAAATATGATACTATTGTAATATACATATATACAATTAATAATTAAATTCCAAATTTTATTTGTGTATTTTAACGAAAAAATTAATTAACAATCTTATAATCTTAATACATTAACTATCAAAAGAAAAAATAAATATAAAGAATAAAAAAAATAAAATTTTAGATAGGAAATAATTCATGATTGTTCTCAAAATTAGTTTATTTAATTATTTTTTTATCATTTTGGAATAATCTATTATTTATTATTTAATTAAATTATATTTCTACTATCACTATATTTAATTATAGATAATTATAAACTGTTTATTTAAATAAATAGCAAATAAAACAATTATGTGTATAAGAATGTGACGCCAAGGAACTTAGAATTTTTGCTTACAATTAGCAAAAGTTGATAAGTTCTTTTCAGTCTTTATATCTGACAAATGCTTCGGTTAATGAATGACTCCAAGCTTTTTTATCGTTCGCTAGAATCGACATGTTTCCCTTTCATGTGCCATGTACTTCAAGAAGGGGATAAAAAGGGACAGATAAAATGACCAAACCACTTTCTTTGTAACAATATGTCGCCATGAAATGTACGAATTTCGCTGCCGTTTATAAGGTGAGGTTGCTTCAAGAAGCTCGCGTGATCACGTGTCTTGTGGAAATTAAATGTAGCGACGGGGCAAATGGGCGACGAGTATCGTAGTTTTCGTAGATTTGAATGGCCTTGATGTTTAACTTATTGTCGATGTTTTACGCAGTTCTGCGTTGTGGCGTTTACCTTATTTGGTAAACAATACTTATTTGACATTAATTCAATTCCGAACTATCACTAATTGTTAAACTTGACGAGTGTCTGTATACAAATCTATGGATAAGTCACTTTATAAAAGAAATTATAAAGGAAATTACTTAATATCCAGATTTTCAAGATAAATGTAGATTTAAATTTTTCAGTTAATGGAGAAAACTACGCTCTATAAATAAAAGTAATGTATAAATGAATAATAATAATTTTTAGCAAATTTTACATTACACTTATGAATTATATTTTGATAAAAATTGAGATTTACTTGCGCGGATTTAGCATTGAGAGATTTTGACAGATAAAAGCGTTGCTAAAAATGTTTTTATGAAAGAAATTTTAATTAATATGAAAAAATGTACTCTTAAAATTTGACCAAATCGATTTTCTACATCTCGCAAAATCGATTTGAGCATCGTATAAAAACTGAGTTGATGAATAGTTATTTCCATGCACATATTTTTGTTTCAAAATTTTTGCAGTACTTACTTCATTAATTTTCTTTTCATCGGACGCATTATATTTCGAGATTGTATTGAATTTGACTAGCTCTGTTTTAAAATAGGACTATTCATCACGCGATGAATGAAGTAATCAAAGGAAAATAGTCAATATAGGGACACAAAATTAGTGCAGATTTGTGAAAATTATGCTGCAAACATGAATTTAGCAACAGATTTAGCGACAACAATAGATTTCCGATAGAAATCTGAAAGAAATAGACCAAGATGACTTTGAAAGGGAACAGTAAAAAAAATTGCACGATATATTTTTATTAAGTAATTTCAGAACCGCGTTTTTAATTGTTAGCGATATACAGCTTGACCTAACAGTTATATACTATAGGATTATATAGATTCTTTGTCAATTTTTGAGTTAATTTTTTTTCTTCTTCGCTGAAGGCCATCACCTCATTCCTCTACATTAGCTTTTAACTCGCGGCATTATAAATATCTCGGTAACTAAGCACCAAATAAAACTTTGTCATAATGAAGTCTAGCTTAAACTAATCGCGCGCGGGGAAGGTGAGCAATCTGTTTAATTAATTTTATATTAAAATTAACTGTATAACAATTAATTTTAACAATGTAATTTCATCTGCATAATTAACAGCGACTAAAACATGTAAAAACATACGAAAAAAGTTTTCATCATTTCTTTATTAAATAAAAAATAAATAAGAACATTTTTTTTTATTTTTTAATCCAAAATTTGTTTCAGAAATTTTTGCGAGTATTATGATAAATATATGTAAATATCGCAAAACGAAACTAACTACGTAGGTAATGTAGGTTACGTTTTCGTTCTGAAATGTAGAGTTCTTGGATTTCATGATAGAAGAAGCGATATATTCTTGTCTGCTCTTTTGCTCTTCCGTATTTCTTTTTTACCGAATTGTCAATTCGCTATATACACAGTAGGCAGACGATGAAAATGCTGTGGATCAAATATCATGTACGTGATCTACCTACGAAGCGCCTAGACAAAATATTAAAAGCTTGGCTTCACGAAGAATATCTCGCCTCTCTTTGCCGAGACGATCACGACAATTACATTAACAGTATTCTGTCAGTCATATGTAATTGGAAAAATTTTTGCCTCCTTTTGGAGAGATGCACGTAATCGAAACGTCAGGAAAGTTCTAGAAAGCGATTCATTTTATGCTATCTATCTCTTTTTCTTCATTTTAAGAGAAAAAAATTCTGTGATTAATTATTTCCCTCGGATAATCTGTATGAATTCTTTCCTTCATCATTTAAACCATTTTAAATTCATCTTAGTCAGTATATTATATATATATTTATCTAAAGCATTTGATATCGAATTTCATTCAAGAACCTATCATTATAAATATCGCAAATAAATAAAATTATTTATAGGTTTATTATTTATAGGTTTTGGAAAATTAATAATATTAATTTTATTACTTTAAATTAATAATATCTATAGCTCGTAAATTTGCAAAGCAAACAAGAAAGAATAATGAACAATAATGAATGTTGTAATATAAGAATAATAATCGATTTATTCTTTGCGAGAATTTTGTTTATTATTTTAATTACTTAAAATTCTATATGAATAATACAAGAGGCCATTACATTTACTTTTATATATTGTATAAACTTTCTATAATTGTTAGAATGAATTGTACTTTGAAGAATGAAATTTCACTTTCAACAATTGAAAATTGAGCCACTCTTTTTCCAACATTAGCTCAATTTTTACTCTTTATTGAGATTCTGCTCTAAAGAATTTGGAGAGAGAGAATATTTAAATTTCTTATAGCTGTATATTAAATATATTAAAAGAGGATTGCGGATACTGACATACCACTTCGTTTCTTGATAATATTTCTTAAACAAAAGCTAAAAATCAAACTTTAGACACATAAATATAAAATTAGAAAGTGTCTTTCTCTATTATTAGATAATACAACAGTTTGTAATATTTGTTTGCAATTTTGCAATAATCAATTTTTTTCGTGAGATAAACAAAAATGAACGTTTGACAAAGTAGATCCCAAAATTGACACAATAGGCAGTAACGTCACATATTCTTATTCTTTTCTTTTACAAGAATCATCTGTACAAAATACTTACAAATGAATGCTTAATAAGATTTTTTCTCTAGAATCTATTCATTTCTATATAAAACGTTTTTCATTCATTTATAAGCATACTTTATGCTGTTGCGCAAAACGCAAACATCTAAAGCGAGAGTTTCTTTTTTTTAGAGTTTTCTCATAAATATATGATTGCCTTTAGCTTCGATAGGGCTATTTGACACTATAACGTAAGCGGAAGATGCTGATGACAGTATAAACATAATTATCGCAGACTAGTATATCATACTTCATAGAGAAGCGGTCGGGATAGAATGTGATAATGATGATAATATCGATTGATTAAAAAAAAACCTCGTAGTAGAATTTTTCTCATCGTGGGGATCACTGAAAAACGCAATAATCCGTTAGAGGTAGCGAAACATTGCATCCAATAAATAATACTTTCCCATTCTTGCCGAACGTTCCGTTCTCTCGATCCCGCGAGATTAAAGATACATTAACTCGCTAGGTGGACCGGTGGTTTTTGTTCTGGCTGCGACGGGAGAAATATGACTGCGATCGCTTCTTTTCATTTTGAAAAAGCGAGCGTAAGGAGAGCAATAATAACTTGAACGTCAGTCGTTCAAGAAAGATTCATTGCTCTCTTGCATAAAGAACCTAACGAGCTTGAGATTTTTCTTCTTGGTCACGCTGACGTCGGCATTGAACTCTAATATTGTGGATAAACGCATATACAAACGTATCCGTTACGATGATTTACGAGACAGCGGTAAAATACATGTAATTGTGAAATTGTGTTAAATGTGCCGCAACATATAATTCTTAATATTCTGTTTGTAATCTTGAAAGAAAAATCTTTTAGTGTTTACAATGTAAAAATCTTTTAGTAACTGTTGTAATTAAATCTCTCTGGAGAAGTTATCTTTGCTATATATATATAGGTAAAAAGAGATTTTATAATATTCTCAAAGAAACTTTATTTCGCATGCAGTAGCTTGTACAGAAAAAGAAATTAAACGTTATTTGTTACATTAATTACGCATCTTTCTCGCTTTATTTAACTCGTTTTAGAAAGTATTTAGTTGACGTTGGAATTTAATGCATTTTGTCTCTTGTAGAAAAAAAGAGAATTTTGAAATAATATTCTTTTTAAAAGAATTAATTTTCCATTGAGAAAATTAACGCGCATTATCGACATTATATTTTGGAATAAAAATGAAAAGAATATGTACATTTGGTAATAATATATATTCATATCGTTTTATGTAAATGGAGTTTAATATGAGATTAATAAAGTTAAAGGTTTTTCTTTCTGGCTGCGCGTTAACGCTGCTATTGACCTGCTACTTCAGCATCATAAATAAAATTCAGTACGCTCGCGCGCGTACACTCTATTACAATTTACGATCAAGCGTGTAATGGAAGTTGCATTAACACGATTTTTACGTTATACCAATAGACAAATTGCGAAAGTTTCCTCTTTCCAGATCAACACAAAGAAAAATATAACGGTTTGTTTCTTTTCCTGCCGGTAATTTTCACGTTTCGCTGAAAATTTAAAGAACAAGAAAAACGAATAACTAGATTCTTTTTCTTTAATCTGTATTTTTAACCTTTAAACTATGAACTTGCAAATTACACTCTTCATTTATAATATGCTAAATTCTGCGTGAAATGAGGGACTGTAATTTCCCCATCTAACAATTTTCTTTGTTTCAGATCGCTACAGGATTCCAGGATGACTCACAGGACGAAGTATTCTTGGATACAGACATTGCACGAGAGGTAAGTACTGTTTTCTTTATAGAATATATCGCGCGTCTATTTTAAAAAATTATTTATTATAAATGTTAGACTGCAATACACATGTTATTATTATAGTCATTTAATCGAGTTTGATCAAAGGATTAAGATGTGTATCGGTGCACTCGGAGAAAAATATTATAATGGTAGTAACTAAAAGTGACTGTGCATATTTTACCTACATATAGAATTACTATACATAATAAACTAATGTACACGTATGGAATACTATTTTATAGTTGCAATAATTATAAAATTATTTAATGTGTGTACATATATATAATTTCTACCATTTTGTTTTCCTATTTATGAATATGTGAAAGATTGCGTACCACTATTGTTTATTATACACGTTCATATTTCGTGCTTAATATCTCAATAACGTGAAGCGTTCTTATTGACTGGCGTCCAGTAAAAAGTTTGAATATAAAATATGTCGAAAGACCTCTGGAAGTCGTTCGATAAAAATTTTGAATATTCGATGTATCATATAGATTGTAAAATTCTTTTCTTTCTGAATAAATAAGAATCTCACTAACAGCGAAAGGAAACTGCAAGCGGGAGCAATTAAAGGAATCCGACATGTTGTGACCTACATAATCTCCCGCAGATCCGACAGGGGTTCCTTACTTGAGAACAGGTCACGAATAGTCGCAGTCGATCGATTTTTAATATAAATAGATGTGTAGCACACGGATACACGCGCGCGATTTCGCCTAATCTTTTCCGTCGTCCTCTTCGCGCGCCTAGTCCTCTTGTTTCTCTTCCTCGTCTCCTCTCATTTCGTATTTTCGGCGATTCGTCTTCTTTCTTTCTCTCTTTTCGCCACTCCAACTCTTTCGATACTACCAACCACTCTCCAACCATTCACCCTCTTTTGAACTCTTGTCTCTCTCGCAACTCTTCGCTCCATTTCTGTTTTAAGTCCCTTTCGTCTGCCTTGCGCACTCATGTACACACATCTCCGGTAAATTCTTTTCTCTTCTTTCACGCTTCTTTTTTACCGTCACCTACTATTGTCCCTTTTTGTTCCACTTGCTTTACGGCTAAAGAAATTTATTTACAGAAACGAAAATCGCGCCCAATATTCGGCTGTCGATTACACTCTGCCTCCTGGCAATATTCGACGATATAAATTGGAAATACGCGATCGTTGAAATTGCATCGCAGCGTCGTGTTATAACGATCCCCAACGGTCGCGTGGTCCTTTAACATTTCCCTCCGAGGCTTTGTGAATTTAAGATATGACTATGATAAGCTGGCAACCGTTATACCTAACTAAAATCGCGCTCTGGTTTCGCTGAAGTTCAATGTATACAATTTTTCTAATCTATAAAAAGTATTAACTTTCACAAGGGATATGTCACTATTGTCGGATTGTTGAGTCTCTTTAAAATATATTATTAAACACACAAAAATTTAAGAGACGCGTATTTTTTTTATATCTGCCTTTTTTGAAGTTTAAACCTTTCAACCTTTTATATTTGACATTAAAAGAATATGGGCAAAATGTTAAGATATAAAAAGAAATTTAAAAAAAACTTTTATGATTTTTTATAATATTTTATGTACTTTGTGTAACTGTATTTAAATTTTCCAAAAGTCTAATATTTTTCAAAGTACCTCCAATTCTCCATTATTGTCTTCTTTTTTTAAATTATATTTATATCGATAAAAATTAAAAACAATTTTGTGCCAATTTTATCCATATATGATAAAGTTTGATTTCTCTCTTATATTTTCTAATACGTTTAATGATATATTTTAAATAGAATCAAATTGGTTTTGGACAGTTTTTTGTAACTTGTTTTATATTAACCTAAGTTGCAAATGTTTTACATATTAAATGATTGACAAAAAGTAGACTGTTATCTCATAGAATTTTGACGAGTAAAAGATGAAGAAATGAAGATGTATGCGACGAGAATTGTGAACTCACCTCGTCATAGATAAAATTGTCGATCTCTTCCAACGGCCTGCCGTAGAGATTATTCGGAAATGGTTCGAACTTGTTTGGCAGTACCGCACCATCCTCCACCGACATCTTTTTCTTCGGTTGAAAACCATATTCGCGCACTAATTGTACAGTCTTGTTCTCCAATCTGCTCTCTTTCGTGAACGGCTTGACCGTTTGCTTGCCGCCCTTGCTGCCGGGAGTTCTCGCGCCGAATGACCTGCTTTCGATCTTGGATTCCTTGGTATCGAGAATATCACTCGACGCTGTCTGCGGTGTCACGACGTCCGCTTGGATCTCCGCGCTTCCGGAATCGCCGGTGCCGGAATCAGCAGAAGTGCCAGCGGTTCCGGCCAACGGTGGCCGCAGTCTCATGCTGTCCTGCGTCCTGGAACCAATTCTCTTCATCGGCGGAGATTCACTCTTTTTGGATTCTGGTGAGGTTAACTTCTCCGTCCCTGACGGACTCGTAACTTCATCCGCTTTGTCGGTATCGGCGCGCGAATCTGACGACTTGGCATTCATTTGCGGAAAGAGAGAGAGACACTCCTTGTCTTCTTTCAACGACGGTGAGCTCGGATGTTCATATGGCGAACTTGTATGTTCCTTGTCATCGGCTTGGTAGACTCTCGTTGCAGTTTTGGGACAAATCTTCAATGCTCGCGAGCTCGGTTCCTCGTATTCGGTATACTCAGGTGGACTTAAACCCGCGTATGGCGGCGGTGATTGGCCCTGGTCCTCACTGGGTCCCATCGATGAGATGACGCGACGCGAGGGTACTTCAGGACGCTTCGGGGTTTCCCTGAAATGGCGCTGCCCAGTCGCCATCCTGAGATCTTCGTCGGTAATCCGCACGTCAATGGAACTTTCTCTAGGCGATGCACTAGCACTGGGTCGTAACGACTCTCTCCAGCCGATAGGAAACTCGGAAGATCCTCGAGCGGACCTTTCCGGCAAAGCTTGCCCAGGATGATCCTCCGGGCGTCTCGACCAACCCCTTTCCGTCGGGAGCGAGCCATGATGATCCTTCCGCGCTAAAGTCTCCGATAATCTACCATCGGGGTCTCGATGTTTGACTGCGATGCCAGATCTTCTGGGTGGCTGAGGTGTTCTGGAAGTCGCTCCTCTGAAATGATCCTGACTGTCCAAGTCCCGGCTGCTTCCTAGAATATTGAGACTCCTCTGGCTACCGCTGTCTCTGGGTCGGTCGTCCGGATTCCCAGTAGGTCCATAAATTCCCTCCTTGGCCAACTCATCCAACTCCTCTCTGCTCAAGTTCTTCACGTAGAGCCCGGCCACGCGGGGTCGGTTCGTAAAGCCATTGTCCTCCGAACCGCTGCTCGGAGGGCTGGGAGGACTTTTATTCCCCTCGCTCCCGCCCCGCCGAGATGTCATTGGGACCTTTGCTCGATCATCCCTTTCGATCCTGTACTACTTTCGTCGACCTCATACTATCGCTAGATCACCTTGATGCTTGATTACCGCCGATCGATATCCGCCACGCTGTTATCGATCGACCAACCAGCAGGATTTTGAAGCGTTAAGGATTACACGATATATCACCGCCCGTTTCCGTCTTGTCGATTTGTCTTCTCCTATCTCCTCATTTATACGAAGCTTCGATTACTGCGATTGCATCTAGGCTATTTCGGAATGCTGACTGAACTTCTGCCGCAGTGACACCGAAAGCCCTTTGTGAAACACCTTTTTTCAAACTGTATTTCACTTTCATCAATTAACACTCGTGAGATCTGCATTCAAAAACATTCTTTTGAATACAGAAATCGTGCTACTTTTTTACATCTTGAACCTCGCGAATCGAGGCCGAGAGTTCACGATACAAAAGATAGCCTCGTAGATTCATATATCGATGCACTAGATTGCAAAATTGCACTATGCGATGGTTTATGTTTCTGCGTTTATCTTAGGGGGCGACTTGCTAAGATTACTGATAAGTAGATAATATCCGGTACACTTTATTATTGATGGCCAATAGCGAAAAATACTGGAGAGTATTCGCGTGTGATGGATGGTGACAGATTTCTCAGTTTCTCGCAATCTGTTACTTCTAGCACTTTAAAGTTTCTAGTGATCCCGGTTGTTGGAAACAACAACGCGTGTTACCTTGACAGATCACGATGATTTGCGACAGTAAAGCGCGTGCAAGGCACGATTCGATGATGCTGTTCAAGCCGAATGACAAGCCTCTCGAAATCACAGAAGGTTCGATCACTAAAAGTCTCTCGAGTTATACCGTCGCTCATGAGTAGCCTATCCTGGCCGCATTGTCGAGAGCGGTTTACATATACACTTGCGTGGTATACTCCTCGTGTCGTGTCGCGACTTTAAGAGGTCAAGGAGTCCGTGCCCGCACATAACTCACTTCGAACGTTGGCAGCTACCGCTCGAGTGTCATGGTACTACCTGCTATAAGTGATCGACCGGTCGCGTCTACCAGCCCTTGGAACTCCGTTTCGCCGACAGTCTGGGTGAATTTAATAAATATCTGCGTGCGGTAGCGAGTGAAAGTCGACCACGTGAGCCCTCGCGACTCGCGCCGTCATCGATCATCAACCACGTCACTGTAGGCACGTAAGCCGTCATGTAAATCGTACTGCAGCGTGTGTCGCACGAAGACGAGGACGTTCCGCAAGTCGATCGCTTGCAGTCCTCGATCGATAGCTTGATCAACGAACGGTTTGAAAGCACGGAAACGCGCAATCGCTCCTTATTCCTTGGTCATTCACAGACTTCCGGTTCGACTTGAGCTTTCGCGCGATGGTGAAATTTGGATAAGTGCACGTCGGAAACACACGAAGCGTCGTCGCCTGCCGGTCAATCACCCCGACCCTCTGAACGTTCGTTCGCGTTCCGGCGGGATCGTGCGAAAAGGACCCCGAGGACGAATCGTCGGTGACTAAGCGGCCAGGACGCGATTAGCCAGGCTGTTCGTTTGAGGTATGCACTGGCGGGAGTAAGGATGGAGGGGAAAGGCGCATCCGCCCACACACAATCGCGGTTCTCGCGAAACAGCGTGGTCGGCTCGTATCAGCGTACCACTATCATCACCAGCACCCACCACCACGAGGCGTCGAGATTGACGGCGAGACCAAACGCGGTTGACTCCGCGGTATCCCCCACGGTCAGCACTCACTCGTCATCCGTCATCCGTCATCCGGCGATCGTCGTACGGCAGTCGTCGCGTCGCGATTAGTACAGTTGGGCGAGGGATACGACGACAGCGAAAACGAAGAAAAAAGCCGGAAGCGAGAAAGAGGAACAGCCCGCGGTAAAAAGAGAAGACGTTCGAGCGGGAGTTCGAGAGAAAAAGGAAGGATCAAGCGGGAGAAAGATAGAGGGACAGAGACAGAAGGAAAGAGAGAGAGAGAGAAAGAAAAAGAGAGAGAAAAAGAGAGAGCCGTGGTGCACCCTCGTCGTATAGTTCGGTAAATTCTGCTCGAGCGGGGGTGCAAAATCACGGGCGTCTCTTCCGAGAGCTGTGGCGGCACTGTCGGCACCGAACCCCCATCGGTACCGTGCGCGCGCGCGTGTATCGAACCACCCCGAGCCGCACGGAGAACGCCGTCGGCCGCGCGGAATCTTCGTTGGCGTAGCCGCGTTATATACGTATATACACATAACGGTGGGATCTCGAGGCACACACGCGAGAATCGCGGTGAGAGAACGGTGGTGGTGGCAAGGGCCGGTCGCGGAAATGCTGATGGTGTTAGTGGTCGCTGTTGTTGGTGCTCATGGCAGTTTGCTGGTGGTGG
>NW_017295773.1:457221-557636 GCF_001594075.2 Trachymyrmex cornetzi | reverse complement strand
ATGGCGGTGACGGTGGTGAAGGTGGTGGCGGTGGCGGAGGTCGTGGTGAGCAGGATACGGCAAACTGGCGGATCGACAGCGGGCGAACGGTACCCCCGTTCCGCAGGACACGCGCGGTAATTAATTCGCCAATCGACACCAGATTCCGCCGGATGAGAGTCGGGTTAATACGCGAAACGGTGAAGCCGGCTCTCTCCCTTCCGCAATCGACGTATAATTCTCGTCCTTACGCGATTATCGTTCTCATGATACAGGGAAATTCGCGATAACGGCGAACGCTATTCGGGGATAACGGATTTCCGTTAACGAAATCGATAAAATCGAGTTTAGCTGAAGGCTACGATCGACTTGCCGATGATTAAGTTTAAACGGCTCTCTTATCTCAAAGCTAATAAAGGCAAATTGTGGACACGGATTCTTTGCGGCGTTACGTGATACTGAGAGATACCAAGATTTTTTAATAACCGATAAATTTTTCTTTTATCTTCTTATTAATTATAAAAGCTGGGTATACTTTGAATGAGAAGTTTGTCGGCTCAACTTTCTTTTGACGTAAATTTAAACAGAGTTTTTATTATGTACATCGATAATGATAAACCTTCACTGTGCGATGTTGTCTAGAAACGTCGACGATTTCGTGTCTAATTAATGGTATATGCAAATTGAGAATTAAGATGAAAATTTCAATTAATCTGAAACTTTTGCTTGCGGAAATTTAAGCTACAATTATAATCTTATTGTAAGTTGTGCATTAAGCAAATCGGAGAATGTTACTTTTTCAACTTTCCATAATAATTGTAATAAATTCTCAGATAAAGTAGAAATCAGCAGCTGTGATTAATCCAAGCGACGGTTTTATGCTGACAGAAAGTTAAATACAGGTATAATTAAGTATAGTGTAACAGTAGCTGCATTAGTGAAGTAAAAAAGCGTATCGTTATGCCGCAATATAATAGCGTCATTAATTTGATAGATTTTTGTGCATCTGTCACATTTTAAAACGTGAAAATTCTATAAACAGTAATAATTAAAAACAGAAATATTAAAGAAACAGCGAAACTTAATAAATAAAAAAGTTCCTTGGCAGAAATTTAAGAAGACATACATCGAACTAATAAATAAAATTAAAACATTAAAAGATTTTTATTATTTTTATTATATTGTATTTTATCGTATTATTGAAAGTCCATTATTTATTTTAAATTATTTTTATTAATTAAGCTTTTGAAAGGCGTAAATAAATAGTCAAATCTTATTTAGTGTTATTAATTAATTGATAT
The DNA here is from genome assembly GCF_001594075.2 of Trachymyrmex cornetzi. Lineage (NCBI taxonomy): Eukaryota > Metazoa > Arthropoda > Insecta > Hymenoptera > Formicidae > Trachymyrmex > Trachymyrmex cornetzi. The sequence goes on along the minus strand of NW_017295773.1, from coordinate 556,356 downwards.
TAATACTTAGTGTTGTTAATTATACATTCAAAATTTTAGGGTTGTAATAAGCCATTTGTTATTAATCCCACGAGAAATACAAAATCTCTGCCAATAAGTTCCCTTCCAATTTTTCGGAAATCAGGTTACTTCGCTTCTTATTAAATTATTGATTTTTTCTTCTAAATTAAAATGGAAATAATTAGTGCGCGATATTAAGTGATATCCGAGGAATATTAATACGCCAATTAAAGTGACATTAAATTTAAACGATGAAATATGACCTATGCAGGCAGAATTTTAAGCACGCCGATAATATATAAGATATGCTGTTTTGCACCAGCTTCCATCTGCTCCCTGAAGTTAAACATGAATTTTTCTAACCGGATTCTCGGTATTCAACTATATACAGGGTGTCCATTAAGTCGCGGACCGGGCTAATAACTTGAAAGAAAAAAAATTTTATAATTCGGAGCTGAAAATCCATGTCGCATATTTCATCATTGTGACATTAGTGACATATTAGTTTTGTCATTTACATTGTCAAAGAATATTACGATTTTGGGGTCGCCCTCGATCTTAACTTATAGTAATGATGATTAATTAGACAGATGATTAAAATGTGCATCCTTTTTGCACGATATGGCTAATAATGTTTACGATTCATGAATGTATGGTTTTGGATATATATATATTTTTCTCAGACTGCGCCACACGAATTCCAGAACTTATTGGGATAGTACTCTCAGAAAGTATCCTGACGTACATTCCCACGAGTATAAGGTAAAGGTACTACTTACTTTCGTTGCGCGAGCGATCTTGCAATAAGTTTCCCTTCCAGCTCAAGAGCTAGGTAGGGTAATTGAAATTGTGTCGAGTAAATGTTACGATTTTTTATATATTTATTGTGTGAAAATTTTATTGAATGGAAGCTTTTTCAGATTGTTTAAAATAATTAATAGTTATAGTCGTAAAATGATTTGCGATTATTGCGACATCGAAGTGTCGTCACACTTGATTTCCTATTTCTTAAAAAAATAATACTAATACTAAAGAAGGTAATTCAAGCATAACAAGGAAATAATTTGCAATCATTACAAACTCCTGCAATCAAATGCAGCTGTTGCACTGCAAGTAATTAGTACACGATCATTTTGATGGTACGTCATATCCATTTATGTACAATTTTCTCTCTAAATATCTCCCAAATCCTATCCGAGCTATTTCGAAATATTAGCTTATTTTTGCTTCAATTTACAAAAGAATAAATCTACAATTTTTATGAAGTATAAAGTCTAACAGTTGGAAATTTGTGCCAAATTTAATTCACGTATCTTAAATAATCCATCAAAATTTTTATACCAATTTAAATTTTAACACAAGATGGATATGTTAATAACACAAATATATTATATAAAAAATTAATATAAAAAATATAATACTGACACAATCTGTTTGCAACAATTGTGGAAGCATATTTCTTCAATCAAATTAACATTTAGAATATGTTAAATCAACACACATATACATTTACATCTTTTATTCATTTATCTTAGAATTCACAATTTGATAAGGTTGCGAACTTAATCGAGAAGCAATAAACAAATCATTGAAAGAAACATCCATTTCAACTATATCTTAAAAATATGCACAATAAGCTAAAATTACTAAAAACATGTATATGCTTCTTTTTATTCGTTGACCTGTCCTTAATTAATAGCTCTTTTATTATGACAACTCGATATCTATCTTTGACATATTATTAACCCATTCTCGCCCCGAAACGAAGAATAGACTGTAGATGTTTTTTTATTTATTAGTTTTGAAGTTCAATAATATTTATACACATTTACCTTTGATGATTAGTAATTCATTAGTATCTAGATCTGTATAAGGTTTGCGTTTGCTAAATGTATTTCCAGTTTTCATGCTGGCCTTTTATCATTAATCCCTATTCATATACGATCGATTGCAAATATTTCGACTTTTCATCATTTCTGTATGCGTCATGTTTCACACAATACTTTATTTAAATTATCATGAAAGAAGTTTTTACTGCGCGCGCTGAAAAGATTCCGTGCAGTCAAAATATTCAATACCCTAATTACATTGTTTAACAAAAAAAGTCAAAACAAGATTAATGATCTCCCGTAATTTTTTGGACAAAAAAAATGTAAAAATAACCCTTTTATAAATTTAATTACAAATTTCTTTAAATTGTAACATGACGAGATAATTTTGAAGACAGATTCGTATTTAGCAGCCAAAGAACTAAAAAAAAAATGACTAATTTTGTTCTGGAGTTTTGAAAATGTCACTTTTTATGAAACAGTATTATGTATCAGGTTAATTAATTAATTTTCTTTTTGTAACACCTTATTTGTTCGTTGTTGGCCTCATTTTTTACATATTGTTGTTCACAATTTACATTTTAAAACTACATTATTTTTGTTATTTACTTACTTATTCACGACTTAAATTATTTTAATATTAAGAAATGTTAAATCAGTTGAATAAAATATTCAAACAATGTAATCACGTTATGTTAAATTAACCATTAGATACCGTTAAAAATTCAACACAAAAATTTTAATTAACAAGGATCCATTTTTACACAGATACAAAATATTTTTACTGTATATAACCCCATGTGTAGCATTCCTATTTTTAAGATTAGAATTGTTGCGGAACGCAAATATATTTTTTCCTATGCTTTCGTCGGGAAGGGGCGGAGAAGTCATTAGTGTTGCGAGATGTGACTCGAGAAAATCTCTGCAGCTTTGTCGTGATACTAGAAGATTATATGTAACAGCTGTGCGCCCCTGAATATACATCTTGACGCATGGTTTGAACAAAACCTTGTCCCAAGACATGATGCTTCGTAATATTTCTTGTGAGATATAAGCTACTGATGTAAGATACGACACGGCAATACATCGTTTTCGCGACATATGTGTGACCAGCATTGTTTAGAGTTTTCCATTCGTGCATGAATGTAGTTGCAACAAGGAATTGTGAAATATATCTGATCCTTGATTTAATATTCAGAGGAATTTAGATCGAGGACAAAATACTATTCCGTCTTTATAAGACGATTTTCGAGGATTAAACGCGCGATGTAAATGTATAAATTCTATTTCATTCTTCTAATTTATTATAATAGAATATAATATGATTGATTTTATAACATATCTACACGTAACTTAAATGTATCACACGATAATCACAAATAGAACTTTTTATAAACAGGAAAGTATCGAAGTTCTATGTTGAAACGAAAGTTGTATTATATTTTTAAAAAGACGAGAGACGTATAATATATTGCGAAAAAATATATTTCACAGCCCATTGATTAGCAAGGAAAGAAACCTTCGAAATATTCTTTATGTCAAACAAGACATTTACTGAAAAATTGTGGATATATAAAAAAGCTCTGACAAATCGCACACTATTTTCTCAACAAATATATTACGAGACGATCGAAGCATTTTTATAACAACAATAAAAAGCTTGTCGTTAAAGAGATGGAGAGACGGATATGCCGGATATTGCTTTTCACATCCATTCTTACGTGTCCAACCGTCCTTACAGCATGTGATTACAACTTCTCTTTCATCTACTTCTCGCGCGTCCTCCCTCGCCATAATAGTCTTCGGAGACAGCGGAAAGGGACGACGAAACTCCACAATGTGGAACGTCATCAGCGGGACTTATGAAGGATAAGTTGTTCAAACCTCCGGAAACCGAGTCCTACTTAGGATTTATAGCACCGCAAACTTCTCATCTCTCAGCAAGTGCTGATGGCTGCTCATTTATTTATGCCTTCATAAAGGATTTCGTATTCTTTCCAGTGGTAACGTGGTAGCTATTATGTAACGCGTAGAATTATTAACATTACATCCTTTTTTATTGTTTATTACATGAAAGCGTACACGCGTATGCTTGATTAATATTATATTATTATTAATCGATGCGTATTTTTTATGAGATAATATAAATATTCCTTGTTTTAAAAAACTGAATATTCGTCTCACTACAAAGATTTATCTGGACGTCGTTTCTTGCTGCAGTTTTACAAATTTGAATATTCAACTTGATAACGAAGTCAGGCAAGATTCTATTGAAGTAAAGACTTGAATTAAAGCATCGAAATCAGAATTATGTTAAAATAAAATCGGAACTTTATTTAAATAAGATTTTAATATGCGCGAAATACACATCGTTATTGTGTTTAATAAAAGGATATAGTGCAATGAGATTTTTGTTAAAGAAATATTCACTTTGATCTAGTCGAGAAATTTCTAGATAAATTTTACACGTGCAATTTTTCAACTCGCTGCATAGCTCTTAAGAAGATTGTGATTTGCTTCGTTTCACAATCGTAATAACGGAGAGAGATAGAAATACAGAAATACGACCCTGAGAAAAATTTCTGGTTGAAGATGAACAAACCAATAGATTTTGATCATATACGGAAAAAACGGTTTTACTAAAGTCTCTAAACATTTAATTAGATACAGATCTGAAAATAAAATTTGTTAGATTATCAGAATAACTACCTATACTTGCTAGAATGTTAAACCTTTTTGTAGTATTGCTCATTATGTTTGAATTCTACATAATAATTTTGATAGTCTCCAATAAATTATTTTCAAATTTGTATCTAAATTAAATTGTTTACATACTTCAGTAAAATCGTTTTTTCCGTGTATCAATCAAAATTCTAGTTCAGGTAATCAGATTATGATAACTCTAGAATTCTGATTGATATGATCAGAGTCTCCTGATTCATTCGTTTTTCAATCAGAAATTTTTCTCATTAAATGATTTACATCAAATAAGGCGATGTAATGATGTTAAAGTTGATATCAAGGTAAAGCAAACGCTACTGCGAAAAGCAAATCCCGTCACAAACAGGATTTCTCTATTGTAAGCACTTCCGAAGAATGTACGCGGGGAATAGGACTCCTTTTACCTCATTATACTTGGTACCTAACTTAAATCAAATAGTAATCCCCTATTGTGAAACTTAACGTAATATCTCTGTCGGTGACCGAATTGCCTTTATACCACTTGTTATACTCTGCTGCAACAAGTAGCGGCGGTAGAAGACAAGTGGATTTAATAAAAATCAATGAGAATTTATTTGTGGCGATATAATTTATAAAAATCAGGAATTTTTTCAACAATTATCAGAAATAAAGAAACGCAAGAGTTAAATAAATTAATTAGTTTAGAAAAAACCAATAGCAAAATTTATATTAAATTTAACACATCTCACGCGTTCTAAACAGTCCACTCAAATTTTCGTATTAATGTTACATGAGATAAATTTGAATGTTAGAAAGTGATACAAATTATGTAAAAATTAACACAAGAATGTAACACTTTGATATAATTTGGAAGTAAATTGTGCAAGCATATTTGTGTAAATGAAGTCAACATTTCTAAAGTTTTAAATTAATACATACATTTATTTTTTATCTTAGAATTTATACTTTTAAAATATATGATATTTGTGTTACTTGTTTACTTATAAATTTGGCCAGTGTGAAGTTGGCACCCCATTTTGAAAAAATCGATATTTTATACACAGTTCCGTTTGCACCCACAATAGTTCTACAGTTCCTGCTAAGTTTTAACAATAGTTCCGCTAATTTAGCAAAAAAAAAAAAAAAATTTTTTAGAAATGGGATGCCAACTTCGCACCGGCCAAATTTATTAAATTAACACTCAGATAAACATTTAACATAAATTTTAGTAAGGACCGGTTAACACAAGTACAAAATATTTTTTTACTGTGAACAAACAAATCGGAATAGTTGAGCTCTTAAAATAAGTTATGGAATTCAATTAAGCATATATAAGAATTCAGTCAAATCGAAACTTGCATATAAAATAATGTAAATGAATAATGAAATTAACGACCGTTTTGCAGCATTGCCTTTGCGAATTCCAAGAGATGCAAATATTTGTTGACTTCCGTTACCGTGACTCGATAAGAAAGGTAAATGCTATTGTTTAGCGTGAAATGAGTTTGTTGCATTATCATTTGTTGTATTGTTAATTGACAATATTAAGGAAAAAGACAGAAAACGGGTGCAACATTTTTTTGTGCACGATTTGCAATTGGCACTAAAAGGAAAATATAACATTCTTTTCTCTGTCTCTTCTTTATTTCTCAACACACTTGTATTTCTCGTGACAAACGTGTAGCGCGTGACATCCAGTGAATGGAATTCACTTTAACTTGGATGTTAGTTTGTCGGTAACATTGTTTGCGACACAAAAAAATTTGTTGATTTAATAAAGAAATAATTTAATATCAATTATTATACGTAATTATAAAACGCTTTAAATATTTTTTCAGAATAATAAGATTATCCAACGTATAAAAATATAAAGAATTTTATTGAAAAATATAAGCTTTCTTAGCCTCTGAAAAGTATTCCAAAATAAAAATTCGAGAAATTTAAAAAAAAAATAATATAATTATGTAGAATTCGGGGGACTCCTGAAATTTATATAAAAATTCTGCAAAATTGAAGAATTAAAAAAAAATTTTTCACCAGGATAATAACATTTTATAAATAATTCTTGATTAACTTTAATGAAATTAAATTTCTATAAAAAGACATTTGTATTTCATTTTTTACAACTTTAATCTTTCAAGTGTATATACATACAAAAGTGTTGCGCAGATACACTTACATATTAGTAGCTGTGTACAACATTTGAAACTCGTTCATCGTACAATAATTACATAAAAAGTGGAGTTAATATTCGCTTACGATAAATATATTCTTCTAAAAAAGAAAAAATATATAACACATCTCTCTCTCTCTCTCTTTCTCATTCTCTCTTTTTCTTTCCTTCACCAGCTATTAGGACTTTAGCGTTTCGACCTCTGCCGACTTAATTTCGGCGCTGCAAAAGTGCGACAAGATAAAAATACCGCAAGATGCCGGTATTTTCAGACCGGTTCGACTTGACATTCCGTTTTCGATTTTTGCCTTCGTTTGAGCTTGCTCTGTATCTCTTGCAATGTCTTGCCCTTCGTCTCTGGCACTACGAAGTACGAGAAAACCGCGGACGCCGCAGTGAAGCATGAGAACGTCCAAAAGGTCACGGCCTGGCCCATCCTGCACTCCATGGTCGGGAACAACTTGGTGACGGCGAATACTAGGCTCCAGTGCACTACTATAGACATGCTACTGGCAACACCCTTGGTTTCCGGCGGAAATATCTCGCTTATTATCGTGAATGGCACGGACCCGTAACCGATCGAAAAGACAATGTTGAAGAGAGCGAGGCTGGTCAGTGGCAGCCAGCCAAAGGTGCTCATGTCATTTCCTCCATCCTTGAGCTTGAAGTAGTAACCCAAGACGCTCAGACAAATGGTCATCATTGTGCCGGATATTATCAACAGCGGCTTTCGACCAAATCTGAAGAAAGAAGAGACAAAATCGATTTACAACCATACTGCTACTACATTGAATTTTAAGATATTTGAAAAAATTCATGAGATATTTTCATTCTTTTCTTAAATTCGAAGTTTAGAATTGAATAAAATAACTCGATACCTACTTCATGTAATGTAAGAAGAAGAAGAAGAAGAAGAAGAAAATAAGATGAAAGATAATATAAGCTCATTGGCTAAAGTCGTTATTTCCACCTAAATTTTTTGTGAGAACTTGTATAATTTTTTCGTTTAAGCTATCAATAAGACGAAAAATCTTTTCTTTTTTAATTAAAAAGTTTATAGTTTTAATTAATGAAACGGTGTATAATATGTATATGGCATGAGAAATACAATTTCTATATATTTATTAAAATAGAATGCACTCGATTAATTAAGGAGCTAAGGAATCCAGTATCTAACCTGTCGATTACGACAGCGACGAATATCGTCATTACGACTTCAGTGAACCCGATAATGATGGTCGCTAAGAAGGGATCAATCGTACTGTTCGCCGCCTGGAAGATATTGACCGTATAGAATAGAATCGCGTCTATGCCGCACAGTTGCTGGAAGAACATGAGTCCCACACAGGTGACAGCAGCCCTACGTCCGGCTTTGGTCCCAACGAGATCTTTGAGGCCGCCCGACAAGTTCTCCATCCTGTTAACGTCGTCTTGAAGAACAGCTATCTCTTCCGTGACATTGTAATGCGGTCCCCGCAAGATCGTTAGCACCTTGATGGCCTGGATCTTACGATTCTTCTGTACCAACCACATTGGTGATTCCGGCATAAAGGGCACGCCCAAGACGAAGGGCACCAGAATGGCGAAACAGGCAAGATTAAAGATTACATAGGAGCAGTATGCGCCCGCCACGTATGAAAACATGATTCCCAAGGAAAAGAACAAGGGAAATAAAGCACCTAAGGCACCACGAATCGATGGCTGGGCGATTTCGCCGGCGTAGACTGGTACGAGGACACAGGCCGCCCCGGCACCGATTCCACCGATGAACCGGGCGACATATATACTGTTGATGTTCCTAATCGTTAAGAGGGTGAGCCAGCATATAGTAAACGGCACAGCTGTTAAAAAGATGGCCCATTTCCGACCGATTCGATCAGCGATTTTACCAGTCGGCACGGCACCCACGATGGCACCCAGCGCCAACAAGGACGTTATCCACGAGATCTGATCCTCGGATAGTTCCGGGAGGAAGGATTCCGCTGATGTGAGATATGGCAGGATTGGCGACGTCCATCCAAGCGATATGCCGGCCTGCATGCCACCTAGTGCGGCTGCACATTAACAGCACGCTTTCATCGTTGGAAGAAAGATTTTTTTTAATTCAAGAGAATTATTGCTCTCAGTACACGAGATTTTTGTCAACTAAAAGAAAAATGATGTCGAAAATTATTGATTTAAATTATTCAAGATCAAAATAAAAAATACTAAAAAACGTCTTTAAAAAATATCTCATATTTCGATTACTCAAATTTAATTAAATTAACAAATCTATATTTTATTTATTAAAGCGAAGCGTGTGGAACACATTCTAAATAATTTAATTAATTGAAAAAAATATATTTTGCACCTCCGTAGTAAAGATCTATGTATATATTCTCTAAAAGATGTTATAAAGATATTTAGAGGACATCCGTATTTCTAAACGTCTTAGGAATGCGTTTGTATATTTCTCTGATAGTGGAATAATAATGCACAGAAGTTTCGTCGCTACAAATCTCTTGTTTATTCATTTATCAAATTCCATAGGAATAATATAACCACTTGAGGATCACACACAAGTTTCTCGTGATAAACATTGTAGCTACGAATAAGTTGCTGATTCAATTGTAGGCAAGTCTGGAAGTCGACCACTTTAGATAATATCGTCGATATCACCGCGAGACAACTTGTCGACTACATTACACATACATATATTATGCAATATGAGAGGAGTTTGATTTTATGACTGATTGATTTTATTATTAGTTAAATGATTGAGTTTCTTCGGATATTTACATATAAAGGGAGGCTAGTATTTATATTCTCCGCATTTTTAATTTTATAACATTTTACAAAAAAGTGTAGCAGTAAAATTCCATTCAATTTTAATTTATTTTAGTTGTTATCGCGTTCTTTTTTACTTATCGACACGAATGCAGTGATATGATACATATGTATACCTATAATCAGGCTTGGGTAAGTTAATGTTCTTTTTAAACTAAATTAAGTTAAAGTTAATGATTTATAAAATTAATAAAATTAAATTAAAAGTTGATGGAACAAAAAATTAACTTAATAAAAGTTAAGATTAAGTTAAAAATTAATGCATTCAAAATTAACTAAATTAAGTTGAAAGTTATTAACTTTTTACTTTTTTTTAACTTTTAATGTTTTAACTAGTTACTACCCTAGTTCATATATATATATATATATACACACATAATGTATAAATTTTGAACTGATGAAGACTTTATGAAGTTAAAACGTATGGAATAGAAATACAAAACAAAATATGTTATAATTATTTTCTAACATTTTTTTTTGCTCAGTTATTCGGTGGTTTAAATATTGTATTTGAACGTTATGCAATGTAACAAGCCTTAATTTTATTTTGTTTATTATAACTTCACAACTAAATAACTTCACAAAACTTGACCACTTAAAATTCGTTGTCAGTTTATCAGATTTCTGATAAGGAAATACACATTATCTTATACACAATGTTGACTCCTATTATAGCATATTGAATCTCTCTTTAATCACACTATAATATTTAAAACATTATGATATCCAATTATTAATATTAAACATAAAATCATATTTTATATAATAAAAGCGCTAACGCAAATGCGCTAAATTTACATTTAGTTTTGAGATTGAACAGATGTTACAATTTTAATCAAATATAACGTGAATCATAAATTAGCGTTATCTTTAATTACATTGAATTCCGCATATATTCCATGATAAAAATTTAATAAATTATACACCATTGGTATATAAAGCAATACTTCTCTTTCGTTTAATTTTTATTCTAAGTAGAACATTGATTTCTCGTCTCTTGCGTGTAATTTTTACTTTATAAAGATTTCGAGTATCAGTAATTGATTTTGACGCACCATAACATGATTTCTCTTTTAATAAAGCACTAATTTGACGGTTAGAAATGAATTTTATTGCGAGTATAATAGAGTATAATCCATATTACTTATAAAAAGACAGAATTACTTTTCCTTTCTTCAACAGAGACAGCTTTATCATCATTAGCTCACAATAGAGTTTATGTCCATAATTCAAAGTATTTAACTCGAGCTTTATTTATCGTAGGTTGCAGTCCATCTCTTTTAATTTAAGGAATATGAAGGGGATGTCAATTAAGACGTGTTATAAACGTAATATTGAATAATAATTAAAATGCCAAGAGTATACGTTATGTTAACAGATATGTCAAAGAAATACGTGTCAATATGTATCTTTACAGAAATTTAATTTAATACTGACTAACTAATATTGAAAAATAGTGATTAATTATTTTGAGTATTAAAAGTACTTTTGTTCAGACGTGTTTAATAAATTATTAGTAACTATTAAATTTCTGTAAGTATTAAATTGTCAAATAGATATTAAATTTCTGTAAGGGTATTAAAAATATGTATCGATGTTGAGAAAAGTTAAGGGTGTACTATGTAGATTTTCCCATATGCAAAACAACATTCGCCTTTTCTTACTCACCGCACAAAGTGACTAAAAACTGAAAGCGCTTTTTTCCCTTGCTGAAAGAGTCCGAATTATTCGACTCTTGTGACACGTGAGGCTCTTCTTTATCCGACAAGGTAACCAGAAGTGATTTCGAAATTGCATCATTGATGCGTGCCGTCGTACTGGTGTCCATCGTCAGGAGGAAATGGAATTGATTGATGAAGACAAAAGGAACGATCCTCGTCGCGAAGAAATCAGTTTCTCGCGTTTATCACGAACATAATAATAAACTGTCGCGAAATAAATAAAGATAAAAATCACGTTCCGCGCCTCACCCGTTCTCTAGCCCGTTCGTCACACCGATGCGCGTATATATATCGCTTCTTCAATTTATATCTCGAACAAACGCTTATCACTTCACCGTTCCCAGAAAAGCGTTCGATACCACCCGCGTATCATTCGCGATTGTTAGGGATGCCGCCAACGACATATATGTACCAAACATTCTGTTCGTAGCTTGAAACCGGAAATTGACAGTTTATGTGATGTTTAGGACCAGTGGTGTCTCTTTCTATTTTGATGAGAGCAGTGCGAGAGACTGAAATAGCACAGGTCCTAAAACGCCACATAAACTGTCAATTTCCGGCTTCAACCCCCACCATTGAAAAACATGGGAATGCTTGGTCTATGTATATATGTCGTTGGATGCCGCAGATACTTTATCTGCCGCGAGTGAAAGATGATATGACTTAAAATCGACATGACTTAAGAATAAGAATCTGTTAATCTTAATTGAATCTGTAATGCTGAGCTTTTGTTTTTCTCTGCAATCTGCGTTTATATTTACACACACGCACGCACGCACACGCACACACGCACACACATGTCACTTAAACGTAGTTATCCTAGCAAACATATTTATCTTAAGTAGCAGTTATCTTCTATATGAATTTTATGGCTCCGTTATTCAGCTTAAATTGGAGTAATAATGAAAAATTGAAGTGATAATTTTACAGATTTGAAAATGCTAGTAGCATTAAAATTAAATTGTTAGCATTAAAGATTTAATTTAATTTGTGGGGGGGAGAGGTGGAATAATATTTTTTGATTGTATTACAAGTCCGAAACTAATCGAAGCTCAATGCACTCACGATTCGTTATTTTTTTTTTATACATATTGATTATTAAATAATGTAATTTTTATATCTAATATCTCACTTTTAAAAAAAATAACGAATTGTTACTGTCTGAGTAACGGTAACGCATTACTTTTTAAAATTATTAACTAGTAACGGTAACGAATTTTATTTAAATACTTTTTACAAAAAGTAACGGTAAGGATAATGCGAATTTTCACTGCAATCATTTAAGTATGAAAACTTTGAGTTGATATATAGATTTTTAGTCCTTAAAATCATTTTTCTCGAAAGTAAAGCATTGCATAAGAAAGATTTTAGATTCTTTCCTATTTTTCGTAAAAATCATCTTTTTTTTTCAATTATATTACCATTTTTGGAAATACGTATATTAGTAAAAAATCTTACGCCAGCAATATTCAAGTTAAAAATATCTTTCTCTTTAACATGTTTTGTGATCTTGAGAAAATATTTGCGAATAGAAGTGAAATTAGAGACATTCCTTACTCGCGAGAGGTCAAAAGAGAAACATGTGAGTGAAGAACTAATCGCACTTGTGTTTAGAAAGTCACTATTTAAGAATTTAAAGAATTTCTGTACTTCTTCTGTTAGTTGTTAAGATATTAGCAGCTTGAAATTGATGAGAGAGAATATTTCGCGCTTTTCGAATTTACTATTAAGTATTAAATTTTTACCTCTACTGTGGTACATTAACTAAAATTTAATATAATTTTTACGTAATTGTATATCGCGTAGAATTGATTTTTAAGAAAGCAATAGAAACGCAAAAAATATGACATTTATGAAAAATTTTGAAATCTTAATTCCACTATTTCTTTCTAAATACAAGTAAATATATTCTGTAGCGCATTATTTTTGAAAATAGCTATTTATTTTGCAGAATTTTTACCTTTATATTTGTTTATGTCTTTATAATTGGCGTGTACACACATGAAATGTGTTCATTATTTGTTAATTTGCAAATTTAGCGTCAGACGAATACTTATTACTCATGCGAAGTATAATCAGACGAAAGCTAAATATGGAGTTAAGGCACACACGTGTTAGGAATCATAACGTGACAGTCCGCTTTCGCAAGACAAAGCTTTGCTAAAGAGGACGAAGATGTATACGTAATCTTGAGAGCACTAAGCATGTTTTTAAGACGCATATTCCGCTTTGTCTTTAAATCAAAATTACAGCAAATTTGTGTCTTAATACTAATTTTAATATTTTAAAATTTAAATTTTATATTTACACATATTCACATTTATATTTGAAAATATTTCCAAGTTCAAGCCTTATCGAGTTAGTAGTAAAAAAAACATAAGTGTTATTTATAAAAAGACAATCTATACTATAGATAATATAAATACTTGCGTTTGTTATTGCAATAATAAATCGTCTATCTCTCTAATAAAATAAATAAAATTTATTTTGTATAGTAATTTTTAATTTCATTTATCAGTACAATGATATTAAGTTTCGTATATATATTCTACTTTTATCAGTAGATAGCAAGTTGATAGTGCTTAATATACGTAAAGAAAAATTCAGGTGAGCGTAAATGTGTATACAACAAAACTAAGTCTCTGCGTATGCCAACTTGTAATTAAAATAACAAAAAATAACCTAAATGTGGGCTAATGAGAGTCAGCGCGAGCGAAGGTGCGCAATAAATCTTCACAAATAAAATTTGTTACTTCATATGATGTGTTGATCTCATTTTTATTTGAAATATTGATATCTTGAACGTTTCGATTCTCTCTCTCTTTGGAATTTTCATCAGCAAATTTCTTAACCAAATAAAATTTGAACGATCGTCCGATGTAGAGTCACTCGCAGGTTGCCAAAACTGTAGTGTTATCTGTTTTAAATTTATATATATAAGATATTTGAATTCAACCATTAAAATAACGAGTAACTCAACTTGTAATAACAAATGTGTCAATATCTACTTCTGATGGGCGTTGTCGACGATGAGATATCGCATCATTATCTCATTTCATTATAGACGGTCCATATTTGTCGCCATTGACGCACAGACTGGCGTATGCAAATGATGCAATACCGTATTTACACATCTCGCGCGTTAAAAGTAGAAATTGTTATTCAATTATCTTTTGTTCATCTAATCTGTCTTTGTATGTGTGACATTTCCGTATTTCTGTGAAACGTAACCTTGGAATTGATAGTTTAAGCAACATATTCAGACAGTCAAACTGTGATATTAAAGAAGGCAAATCTCTTAACATTAACAATTAAGGATTATGAATATAAATTCGTAATTTACAATACTCTTTTGTTATTATAATAATTACACTTAAGATTGTACTGAGGATGACCTAAAAGAGAAAGATTGAAACATTTATTTTATATCACAGATTATACTAAAGAATTGTAAAATAATTTGTTACATTTATTAGTATAATTTATTTGTACTTATATTTACATTTATATGATACATACGACCGGTGTTGGCTCACATTGTTATTATTATTAGGAAATGGAAGTAACTAGTTACTTAATTACTTAGTTATCTTGTTACGGTAATAACATTGCGAATTTGTTGAATGATAATAATATAATACCAGATAGTTATGACGGGTCAAAAAAATCGTTTATTACTTTGTAACTCGTGCAATTTGTAACTTGTTACATTTTTAATGTAACTTATAACGGAGTTTAACCTGTACAGCGTTACTCGTTACTTATTACTTTTTCCAATAAGTAACGCGTAATGGTGACAATTTATTTTTTGAAGTGACTTTCTTGAACTTAGCGTAACTTCATCATTACAGTCATAAAAAATTGCTACATCATTATCAAATTGTGTGTTTATTATTATAAAAAGTAACGGTAAAAGTAACGAAAAAGTAACTGTTCCAATCCTTGAATGTATTACTATTTTATATTTACTTTGTGAGAGCCTAATGTAGTTAATTGTTATTAAAAAAGGATTTTTTTAACTTAGAGTTTAAAATTACAAAAGCAGGTTATAAAACTGTAATTGCTCTTTAATTTGAAGAAGATCTACATTGATAGCATATCAGTTTAAAGCTTAGCTATTAATATTTTTGCGGGAATAATTCGAGTTTTAGTACACTGAAAAAAAATATCGTCAATTTTAATAAATATTTAGTTGAATACATGTCAACTAAATATTTATTAAATATAAAGATATATTTATTTGATACAAGAAATGTTAATTTGATTTAATAATCATTTTTTTATTAAACAAATATTTATTTACTGTAAGTAAATATTTAGTTGGCAGTATTGAACTAAATATTTATTAAAATTGACTATATTTTTTTCTCAGTGTACTTAATGCTCAACTTATTCTCGTTGCTTATGTATTTTACATTTATTTCGTGAATTTGATTAGATGCCTTTGTCTTTAATTTTGCAAAATGGCAATATATAATTTTAAAAAATAATCATTAAAAAAACTTAATAAATATTTGTTTGAATATTATAATCACTAATTAAATATTTACTGAACATATTTATTTGTAAATATATAGCGTATTCCGCATGTCGGAGGGATCCATCTAAAAATGAATTGCTAGGGATTTTTAAAATGATCATGAAAACATGTTCAACATGTTTAACATGAACATGTTGTATAACATTGAAGGTCAAAAAAATAAATATTACGCTGTGCATTTAAAATCTTGTATTTTGTTACAATTTTGTTTAAACTTTAAGGAGTATAACATAAGTGATTTCCCCTTTTTTTCAATGTAAAAGTAAAATCGCTTATTTACCTGTAAAACGTAATTATGGTACGTTTTATCATATCAGTCCAGGTATACCTTATGTATATGTGTTGTAAAAATATGAAAGTTTTCTTTTGCATTTTTCGAGGATATATCGAGAGTTAAAATGTGAAGGCTGTGCAAACATATTCCACCTTATCTATCTTTACGTTAATCTTCCCTGTTACATACGTATCCAGTTATAACTGTCTAAAACTCTCTCTAAAACTATCGAAACACTAAATTTATTGAACTTATCATTAATGTAAAAGAGCAAAGATTGAATGATGCAAGAAGAACGATTGCAGAAAATATTTTATTGCGTTTTATTGCAATGTATGAGATAGAGTTTACTGTAACCTGAAATTCATGATCTTCAAAGTTAAACGCAACTGTAATTTAAAACGAATTTATCAGTCGACCTTTCTACTTATTATTTATTTATTTTTCCTGAAAATGAAAAGTAAGCTTTCTTGCAATGAAAAATGTAAAAAACGAATCTAGATAGTACAGAATATAGATCGCACTTAGATGTATCTAAAAATATAATTATGTTTGTAGAAATAAGCAAACAGGAATAATATTAGTAGAGTTTTAGAAAAATATTTATTGAAACAATAGCTTGGAATATTAAATATTTCTGTTATAGCATATAACTATCATTAAAAAATTATAAAAGAATTATAATATAAGTATGATAAATATATGCAAATTTTTGTACGAAAAATGTGGACCATAAAATGTGAGTCACAAAGTAAGGAGCAAGATTAGGCACATCATATAATTTTGCAAACATCAATCTTGTGTGATTAATTAATAAATCTTAACATTATCAACGAATGTAGAGTAGGCTGTGTACAATGATTAAAATGATACAGTTTACAATAGTCGCCATTTGTGTCCTCATTAGATTGCAACACAGAAGTTTACATTCTAAAATAGCAGTAATCCAAGTTAGCGATGAAATGCTGGGTGATTCTTTGACTAGATTCAGACACATAGAAATTAATACGATGCTATTTGCCTTCTATTGCTACTACTATTAACTGAGATATAATAATACCAAGAATGAAGCGTCGAAAAGCTACGCTTATCTAAAACGACAAACCATATCTTTCGAAATTGAACGAAAAGGAAATCAGAGATAAAATTAAGTTGAGCTCGAAGTTGACGTAGTTTTTTCGGTAGTTACAGTTTTCCGGAGGAAGTACTTTGTTTTTATTCCTCACGCATGCAGAGTTCAATACGTACGTCCTTTAACAGTGCATCCGGTGTAACCGATATCAATGCGGTGGGAAGTGTGATGACCTCATTAATCAACAATCAAGGTAAACGCGATCTTTTGTCTTGCGTAAAAGGCCTTCGAAGATATCGCTGTAAACAAAGAGAGAAATAAATGCAGAATGTAAGAAGAAGACTTTTTATAAAAAAGTAAAAAAAGAATTTTTAAAAGATTGAAAAAATATATATACACATATGCAAAATATCTATAGGATATATTTATAATATTCTTTTGCGATATTTTCTACTATATATGGAACAATAATCGAAGAACATAAATTCAATTTTTAGATAAATATATCTTGAATGCTTTAAAGGATAAGAAAACACGAATAGACAACACAACTTGCCGTATTTCCTGTTAATAAGAAACCAGTGAAATAATATCTACTGTAGAATATCGCGTGGGAAGAGAGATGTACGTTAAAGCGAACGAAGAGACAGATTAACTGACCGTGCAACTTGATTTGTCAGCCGACGCAATAACGTATATACTTGAATCTAAACCAAGCATTTAGTTTCTCTGTATTCAGAGAGAAGATCATAAGAGCAATTATAACATAAAGGTGATAACTACACAAGGTTTAAAAGTGGAATTGATGTGTATATAGTTGAACAAACTAATGTACATACATGTATAATTGAATAAAATATTTTATATTATAGTTATCCCACGCAATAACAGCAAAATAATTTATTCAATTAAGTATATTTTTTTTTTTTTTTTTTTTTTTTTTTTTTTTTTTACTATCATTAGGTGTGTATCTTTTGCTCTGATTAATTGAGTATACAAAAAACGTAATGTTGACATTATGATAAAGAAACTGTGACAAAAAGCCTTATTTTTATATATATTCCCTTTTCTTTTCATCTAAGTGTAACTATAATTGATTAAAAATTATGCGTATTTCTAATATAACATGAATATATCCCCTCTTTTCAGTCAAGGTTGCTTATTTGGAAGAAAAAAAAGAGAATACATAAAGATGACTCTAATGCCCAATTTTTTCACTTCCAGAGTCGTGGATAACCTTATCCAGGAGATATCTCCATTGTATTCTGGGAGATAATTCTTGGATAAAGTTATTTTAGAGGTGAAGAAATTGGGTATTAGTCGCACAGTTTCTTAGCTTCATTTAGTTTCACTGATTAGCTAGAGATCGAATGCTTGATCCAGATGCATATGTCATTGAGCCAGTGCGGTGTATTAACGCCGAGTATTCACGCAGTAAACTCTTTGCGTTGCGGAAGCGTGGCGGACGTGTGGGGCTTCGCACGATCGATCAAATGAACGGTGTGGCCGGACCGTGGAAGAAATCACGGGGGATTCCTGACTCTCTGCGCCTATCTGGTCTGCGTGACGATAAACCATGAGCCGCCCCCGTCGCACATGGCGCATCGCGATGAGTAACGTCATGGACTTTCGTGTAAAGTCGTCAGTGGCAACGATTTAGTGCGGGTTTGTCGCGCATCGTTTGAGTGCATGAATACCCGCGGTATCCGCGCACAGTTTTCACGTGAACTCTTCTATCAATCATTCTCGATCATGAAGTTAATCTACGTACACTGAGAGAAAAGTGTTTGGTATTTATAATTGAGGGGATGAGAATAAAGGCATGATTCTACTTAAGCCCTTTTTCCGGCAATTAGGTTTTTCATGTAATATTGATCGTAACTTTTCTTAAAGTTACATGTCATAATACTTCTCTGTTACGATCAATATTACATGAAAAACCTAATTTTATAATTAGGCCTTTATTCCATCCATCCCCTCAATTATAATGTATAATTGCATGGTGTAATAATTATTAATTATAGTTTACTTCATTTTTATAGTTATTACTGCTTTTATAGTTATTATCTCTGTAGTGTTACACTCTAAAAAATGAGTGTGGATGGTTTAATACTATAAATGTTAAAATAATAATTTTCACTGACATGACAATAAACATCAAGATGGGTTGTAAACCATGGTGTTAAATCCACATCATGTTGGTGTTTATAGCAACACAGCGAAAATTGTTAAGTGCAATATAAATAAGTTTTCGAAGTCAACTTTAGACAGTGCTATCTAAATATGTGTATTTAAATATCCGCGCTCAATTTGTTCATTATAGTAAGATTAACCAACTTGTATTTTGAAAGCTACATAACAATGCGCAATTAGACGATTAAATACATTTTTGGTTTAATGTTTAACACTACTTTTGTTGCGGTGAAACCGCGACTGAAGCAATCAAAATAATTAGTGAGACTTGTGAAGACAATACTTTGATTAAAATGTTTGCGTTGTTCTTTTATATATTAATAGATATATCGAAAAAAAACTGCAAGAATTTATTTATACACTACTATTAAGTGTATAAATAAGTGTATAATATATAAAGACTATATGGTGTTAAATCCACACCTATTTTTTACAGTATAGTAACAATAATTATCTTTATTATTTAAAAAAAGTACGTATAATCAACACCGGAAATAACTATAAATTATAGTTAAATTATGGCAATTGCAATTTTTTGTCATTTTTTTCTCTCAGTGTAGAGAGTTTAGCAGTGCATAAACTTATGCAACCGATTACGCGCATCGTTATTTTAATACAAGGATAATTGTCCACGGTGGTGATTGCTTCGTTGGCGTTGCGTTCGAGTATAGTCCGCACGCGCGGTCCATCGAGTTGTCAGTATGAAGATCTTTCGCAAGATCTTTAGAAATAAAAAGAAGAAGCACATTGTGAACCAGAAGAAGCGGCGAACCACGTCGAAGGCGAGAAAAGCGAGCAGGATGCACGACGCGCACTTGCTGAAAGACGATTTCCTCTTCGGCACCGGTACGCGCCGCTCTAGACCGCATCGACGTAAACACAAGGTATGTGCGAAGGAACGAGAGCTGAAGTCTTGATGTCAGCGTTTGAGTCAGCGCATTCGTTACGCCGACGTGTCGACGGTATCGGTTGTAAACGACGTTTATCCGGTCTTGAGACACTGCGAACTTCTGCAATGGGAGAGGGAGAGGGGGTGGGGAGAGAGAGAGAGAGAAAGAGACGCATTTCCTCGACGATGAGGAAAACCTATTTCTTCAGACTGGATCCTCGGTGCTGGGAACTCGAAAACGTCGAGCGTGTTGACGTCCCTCGAGAACAGGTGTTGAAACTCCGCGGTTGTAAGATTCTTCGTATAAATCTATTACATCTTTGCGGTGAACCGAAACGTCCGAGAAACGGTGCGGTTTGTGCGACAACATCCACGCATTTATATCGTAATGTACATACCTATGTGCGTGCGTAGCGTTGCGTGAACACCGGGGACTGTTTCTATCCGGCGTTCCTATTCTTTTTCCGTTACATCCGCTATTTGCGTTGCCGTTATTATTTAGGGTAACATACTTTCGCCATTAATATACATTGACTTACGATATATTTGTTAATCGCATTCTTAACACGTGACTCCAAGCACGTTCCGTACTTTGCCAATGTTATTCGCTCACCACGTCGCTTGAGTCACTGATAACCTGCGATATGTCTGTTTGTGTGTTTGTTATAAAATACTAAAGAATTTTATAACATTGAAATTGAAGAACAAAAATGATTATTATAAAAAAGAAGGTCTATAATATGCCAATATTGCGTAACACACTGAGAGCAAAACTTTTAGTATTCGTGACTATAATTGCTTAATAAAATAATTTGTAGTTGTTTTCAGAGATAACCGTATATTCTTTTTGATATATAGAACTATAAATATACAGGTATTATTACATTATACTACTATACATTACATTATAACGTAGCATAATAATTATGAAAATGGAGCTCTTAACCATAATTATTTTACCATACAATTATAGTCATAATCATCAAAAATTTTTCTCTCAGTGTACATCATAATTATATATCCATGCATAATATCAGAAATTATTTTACAATTACGTTTCTTTTCATAGTTAAAATATCAAACGGGCTGTACAGAAAGTCCACCAAGTATGGCTCAATGGCGATTCACACAGCACGGTGTTAATACGCTGTTTGAAGTTCGAATTTTTCTCCAAGTACGCTCTATTTAGCAGCTAAATGCGATAACCCGCTGGCTTCTTAAAACGAGAAAGGTATTCATCGTGAAAATGAGATGAGATGAAGATCGGACAGGCTGTATTTGGTGTTGAATATGCGGCGAAAATGCGACTCACGCTTTTTCTGCACTATGTGCGCGTGTCAGAGCGGACTTACGACTGTAATTTCACGGGAAGTGACCGCATAATCCGACGTATGAACACTAGACTGCGTACTCGCATGTTTGATTGCACGGCAATTACCATTCGCCGGTTTTATTTGCCCTTCCTTTTTACAGAATGATCCAAAACTTTATAGTTCTACGTAAAAAGAAAGAGCAGAAAATCCCAAAAAGTATATATATGTTTAATTATGGTGGACTGCTCTGTTCTTTTCCGGAATTCATTACGAAAGTTCGAGTTTAAATCAAATCTGATTATATCAATCACAATACCGTTTTTATCTTAACTAGAATTAATATATTTAACAAGAATATTCTTCATTTCATATCTATTTTCAATCAGAATTTAACCAGAATTAATCCATTGGACATTTTTCATTGCAGTGACACTGAAAACGATTATAAATATAATAATTTTTTTCGGTGGCAAATATATATTAATTATATATATATATATATATATATATATATGTATATAGAACCATAAATATAATTAATATTACTAACATTATAGTAATAATAATCATAAAAATGGAGCTCCTAATTATCCATAATTATTTTATTATGCAATTATAATCACGAATATTAAATATTTTTCTCTCATTGTCAGTGCACTGTAAATAGAATATTTCTAATCTATAGTGTCGACAGATGTGAAATATACAATCTACCTTTCGCGACTTTCCAACGACGCCGCAGTAATAATTACCGTGCTTTTACCTTGTTAACACTTTCAACGCCGCTTCTTTTCACTATTGAAAATTTGTATATCCGCCAAAAAGAAGTCTGTCATTGTGTTTATTAAATTGAAACTTTTAATTGAAGATCGGAAACTCTACTCCAAGAGAGAGTTCTGTAATACAGGAAAAATGTTTCTACTTGTATTTTATAGCTTATTACAATACGCAAACGAAATATTATTTTGATTTTCACGCCTACTTAATAACTTCAAATAATTCTATTTCCACTCTTATCTTTCATTCTCACTTCTTTTAAGTTCCGAAATGAACCAAAATAATATTAAAAATATTGAGGATAAAATGTGGGGGAACTATTGATATGTCATCTCTACTTCTTTGCACAATAACTGCAGCTGTTTTGGCTGGCGTTACTAATCGCATTAAATGTATAGGTAAACGAATGAACAAGTGAAAATGTGTGGAGGTCAGCGGACAGCTATACAACGTGTCCTAGAAACTCGAGGAAAATTCCGCATTCTCCAGACGGAAACAGTTCAATAATAATGTAGTTTAGAGTTAAGAACCACTTTATTACGATATTTTATTCTTGAGATCGTTCTAATTTTTTGAGATCTACGATTTCGTGGTACTGTGGTTATTTCATTAGTTGGATGGAAACTTAAACTGTTTAAAATCAGATTTATCATAATTTTAAATAAAAAATTAGAATATTATTGTATATTTTATAATTTTTTTAGAAAATAAGATAAAAAATATACCAAGATGTAGAAGATAAATTTCTTTTGATATTTTTATTTCAGAAGTTATAAAATCACACTGCAAATACCAGTCTATGTACATTTTATTATTTCATTCCGGAAAACAAGGTGCAAAATATATAACAAATACCAAGAATAGGATAAACACACACACACACACACATTTTCGATATTTTTATTTCAAAAAATACAAAATCGAACTGTAAATATCATTCTGCACGTTTTATTATTTCTTTCAGAAAACAAGGAGTAAAGATATATTTATGACATAACGTATGGAATAAATTTTTCTGTTGATACTTTTTTATTTCAGAAAACTTACAAATTTATATTTTATACAATGAGTGTAAAAAGTATTCATACAGAGGATCTTTTAAATACATCTTTTAAAAAAACCTTATTTTTGAAAAAGGATAGAACGTACTCATTGTACAAAATTGTTAATGTTTATTCCACAATAATTTCAGTAAGCTTGGATATTTTTTCAAGCCCATTCTACGATTGCGTAAGTGTAGTTGTAAGTGGTTGTAGTTGTAAAAATTGATCAATCATAGTCAAAGGACTATACCCAGTTTGGGTCTCAGCTGAACAGCATTGAGATCTAGCTAGGATTTTAGAGCATAGAAAAGGATTAAAAAATTCCATATGCACAACTTTGTAAAATGAGTCCCTTGAGTGCCACAGCTGTTCAAAGTTCGCTATTATGACTATGTATTGTGTACCATGTAAGACTGGTTTTATTCGATTTCTCGAATCATCTAGTATCTGAAATATGTCCGATCTTGACGAAGACAACTAAAACCTTTTTTGGACCTCAAATGAATAATTATAATAGATATATATTAATCGATGAAGAGGTGAGAGAGACACTCAAAGTATGAAACAAAAGGTTTTAATTGCCGAATTGAAATATGGCCAATATATGGATTTTATCTCTCGTCATAATAGCGAACTTTGAATAGTTGTAGCACTCAGGAAACTTCTATAAAGTTGGGCTTATGGAATTTTTGATTCTCTTTTGATACCTTAAAATTTTAGGCATGTCTCAAAGTTGTTCATCCTGGCTTAAATTCCCCTACAAAACTGGGCATAGTTCTTTAAGGAGAATATTTGACTATGATTGGTCAATTCTTGCACCTACAACCACTTACACCCACGCTTGTACAATTATAAAATGAGTTTTAAACAATATCCTTTTTATATCGTTTACAGAAAGAGTGGATTTACATAATTCATGGCTAGGTTATTCAGAAAGTAAAACCCATTAAGATGCGTACATCAGTATGCGAACGTGGCGGACGTAAGGCGCGAAATTGCGCGACTAATTACAAGTCAAGACGCAATTAGCGGCTCATTATTTCCTCGCGTTCCTTCGCGGCGTTGGAGTATAATATAATACAATAAGCGCGGGGCACCCGGTATATAAAACGAGAGATCTTCAAATACACGCACCACGCCCTCGTGTCGTCTTCTCTTTCGTCCGGCTGCTAAGGTTGAGAGGCAGCTACCTGCTGCCTGCGGCAGGTACCTAGATCTACCTGGGTCGCGCGCATTCCACAGGAAATGTCCTCAAGATTGGTCGTAGGCCGAAGTTGGCATATATATATATATATATATGTATATATATAGGTTTTGCCGGCGGCGAGTTGACGAAAGATTTTCTTTCTTGCTCTCGTTGAATGACGTTGCTCCTTGGCAAATCGAGCGTGGCCGGTCGCGACTTTCATCGCGTGAAGTCGTTCCTTGCGTTTCACGCGCTCTCGCGTGCACGCGAGCGAGCGATCGGAATGTCGCGATGGATCGATGCTTATCTCGAGTGTCGTCGATTTTCGAATTATGTCGCGCGTTACGTTACGTTATGCATTTTTATCGTCTACTTAACATCGTGTAATCGACGAAAATTAGTCAGAACGAAATCGACACGTGACACTTAGATTTATTAACGTTAAATATACACATGTATATGTATATCGCGTGCGCGCTGACGTTGATCCCGTTGATTACGTGGATGCTTTTACGCAAGCGATTTATTCTAAACCGATCGGTAACGATTCTGGGATCCGGTTCTCCTTCTGCGGCATGACGCGCGGTAGAATTTTTCTGGATGCTTGAATCATGCGCTGGTCTTGCGCGTATCCATGAACGTTTTACATTCCTAAACATTTGCTCGGCGCGACTGCAAGGTTGCTGCTTGCAACGCTTCTTACGTGTGCCTACTTCATATTTAATCCTGTAATTTAAGATCTACCCGCGCGTTACCTCTTTAAATCTTCAGCTGTCCAGATAACTGTATTATCTTGTATCGCCATTTTATATAAAATAGTTCACTTGAGTTATTACTTCGATCGGTTTTTGATTCATTTTAGAGAGCAAAGTTTCTTCGTCCAATCTTGCTTACGTAATATAAAATTTCTCAGTTTCAAAGCAACTAGTAAATCAAGCTCGATAAGTGTAAATGCAAACAAGGAAAGAAAATCGGCAAAGATAAAAGCCAAAATAAGATTAGAAAAATTATAACTTTACTTATTTTCAAATAGTGGACTAATGTTCGTTTCCACCGATATAAATTAACTTTAATCTTAGTTCAACTTATTCTTTTCGTAATTTTGTATTCATTTCTATATACTAATTTTACTCGAGATAATCATATGTCCACTTATAATGATTACAATTCTGGTTGATATGATTAGAATATGTTGATCTATCTCATCTATTTTCAACCATAAATTTTCTCAGTGTGTTATAATTTAATATACTGTAAATGTTGATTTTACTGAAAAATATGCTTCCACAATTTGTTTATAATTTGCTTACAACATTGTGTTATATTTTGTGTTAAATTAATATAAAAATTTGGGACTTATTGAAACGTGTTAAATTCAACATAAATTCTTCAACTATAATGTAGTTTTATAATTTTCTTCCACGACACCTCCGCTTTCGATAGACATGTTGGGGGATTGTGATGGTATTTAATGAGAAATAGTCTATAAAATTTTCTTCTATCGAAGTTTTTTCAATGAAACTGCACAAATCGCACGCAGAAACTTACGCACGGATGAGTGATAACGTCTTCGCATTCCTCGTTTCATACTGCAGTGCGATTCATATTTACGTCGACACGCTCGAAAAGTGATACTGGACGGCCCCTCGTCGGATTTTCCCTTTCGAATCCGTTATCCGTGCGGATTCAGCGCGATGGTTAATCAGATTCATACGTAATGAGGTGCGTAGTGTGGGAAGCGATTTTTCTCATCGCTGTAAAGCGCGCGAGTGTAATCTACACTGATCGCGACGGAACGATACACCATCGCGATTTGTTTCAGCAGCGTGATCTCGTCGAGAGCGCTATTACGGGTTTATGAAATTTTATGAATCACCAGTCAGTCGTCATTTCCGATCGTGGCCAAATGGACATGGGAGCTGCATTGGAACGGCTTTCTTTCTGGAAACACGCCGGAAATCGCGAACTCCACTCTGCGAGGAACGAGAATGAATTCAAGATAATAACATTTACAGCGAAATATCGCAAGTTTATGTAAATGCACGCACTCACACACATACCTATGTAAATGTATTCTTGTACAACTCTGACTTGTAACGAGAAATGTTATGAGCACACTGAGAAAAAAGTGTTTGGTATTTGTGGCTGTAATTATGTATAGCAAAATAATTATTGTTGAAAGCTTCATTACTAAAATTATTTTCTGCTTCTTAATGTTAGTAATAATAATTATATTTATATAGTTCTATACACACTTAACTATATATACATCTATACATATATAAGAAAAAACAGTTGATAAAAAATGACTATATATTTGCTTATACTTTTTAGGAATTTTGATGTTCTTTCTTTTCAACGCCTAAATATTTATTTTGTTTTACGTGAAAAATTTTTGAGAATTTGAGCAATGCGAATAAACTTTACTATATAATTCATAGTCATTTTTTATGTCAATTATATATTTTTATGTCAATTATATATTTTTATGTCAAATTATAGTATTACATAATAATTATAAAAATGGAGTATCTAATTATAATTATTTTACCATGTAATTATAGTCACAAATATCGAATTTTATTTTTTCAGTGTAGCGTGACTTGAAGAATTGCTCGGTGCAGGTCTTTACTAAGAAAAATTCAGATTGCGACAGTTTTATCAGACCTGAACGGTGGTTTCTTATGTGAACGGTACATAGTAAAAAAGTAAATAGCCAAGCGCGTGAGTTTCAATCTCTCATGGTAAGGAAATGTTATTAATCTCGTAAATCTATCGGTCTTTCTCTTAGCGTCTTGCACTGGCCGGTCTTTGAACCAACCATATGGCGTCACAACACACATTTCTTCCATCATACGTTTTTCCGACCGTTCAAGGTCAACTTTCATTCCGTTTATGGAATCATAAGGTCCGTTCTTTTCAGCTGCACCTCCTTAGGCTTTCTATATTTAATGAAGCGGCTAAGTATTCAGAGATACTAGCAAAGAGGAGAAAGAAGAAGGGAAAAAAGTAGCGATAAGAGGTATAGAAAGTTTAAAGCAATCTCCTATAAATCACTGCTCCAGTGTAACGATACTCGTTAGAGAATTCCTTAAAAGAATAATTTCGATACACTTGTACGAAATAATTTTCCAACACGAAGTATAACAGCGGGATCTTTATATATCATTAATTAATTCGATAAAATGCATTTCTATTTAAACGGGATTTTAATCAGCGATTCCTTGAGATGAGATTTTCTCGTGTATTTTAACCTTGTGTCGGCCATGCGGAATTTTGCACCTTCCATCAGCAACCTGGATCTTCGAACTTCAACACAGACTTTTATATTATTCTGGACTGTACAAAAATCTGAAAAAATTCTTGCGAAAATTTTAACAAGTTTTTGGTATCACAGAAGTCATATTGTATTTTACTTATTTTTTTTTTTACATATTTAAATTTATCTACCAGAATTTCTAATCAAAGTATGGACCGTCTTGAAAGTCCAATTTGGCTGGCGCGGAGAATTAATATCGCATTCTAATTCCTCGAGAGCTAATATTTTCATGTATTTGGTCCGTCATCAGTCTGTTACCGAGGTAGAGGTTCAGATAGACCTCCATAGGGTCTGTTGCTCTTTTTAGCCGCATTCCCCATTCCATCGGCGTTCTCTCCCTTCCGCCAAATCCCGAACGTATACGTGTCCGTTTTAATTGAAACGCGGAAAGCGCAATTAAATACGGCTGAAACGTGACGGCGGGGGCCCCTCTCGTATATCATCGTATATCGCGTTCTCGCGCTGAAGCTCCACCAGGCGATTTTGCCTGGATGATCCCACACCCGGTCTCTCGCGATGTGGCTCGAGGACAAAGAATAGAGAAACGGAAAACGGATACCTAGGCCGCGCGACAAGCAGAATTCCAGCTGGTGTAAGGTGTGTCATATTCCAGTTAATGTCTCATAGCCTGAGAGCCCCGCGTGCGTACACACTCGTATACACACGCGCCCACACGCTCACCCACGGTGCATGCAACGGCAACACTTGTACCCACACAATACCCCCCCACACACGCACACGCACACATACATACAAAAGGGTAAGACGTTTGAAGCCGACCTCTACCTGTAGTCTTGCCAACTAAGCGAACCGACCAGGCAAAACCGGTGTCGGCACGCTCTCGAACTCCAAGTCTCCAATCCTCCTCTCTTCGCCCTTCTCTTCTCTCTCTTTTCACCCTCCTCTTTCCATCTCCCCCTTTTCCCGCTCTCTCTCTCTCCCTCTCTCTCTCTCTCTCTCTCCATCTCACGCGCCGCTCTTGTGTGTTAAACACTGCCGTCTCTCTTCTCCGTCACCGCTCCGTCCTTCTGCGTCCCTGCAGTCCTCGACCGATTCTACCTCGGCCAGGCCAGTCGACCTGGCGATAGAGAAACCGAAACGCGTTCATCGCCGGAACTCTCTCGCTTTCTTTCGTGCCTGATAAAAACGGACCCTCGTGTCCATCGTGTAACCGTTCCCAGTTTTCCCAAATTTTCATCTCAGTTTTCAGAGACAATAGTGAGAGGTAAAGGGCGATATCTTGAAGGGGGGGATTTCGCGAAGGAGGCTATCGCTGCGGGATCATCGGCATACGCACGCGAAGGCCGTGTGCACGCGCGTGCGGCACGAGAGGAGATTCGGCGTGCATCTTGGTGCATCTTGGTGTATCTTGGTGCATCTGTGCCGTGTGCGTCCCCTGTGAGGCCCTGTGAAAAACCGGTGAAACGTGGAACGTGGTGCCTGGTGGTGTGAAGCGTGGTCTACGTGCGTGTGCGATCTCCGGTGTGGACGGCAATCGGCATGCCGATCGGTACCGCGTACGTGTAGAGTCATCCAGGAATCGCCAAGTTTACTCGTTGTACTTGATCGGTTCAACGTGCGTTTTCATTACGTTCGGTTTGTCGCGTAGCCAAGTTAATTTACAAGAGGAGAACGAGGTCCGTGCTCCAGACGCGAAACGCTGGAGCTGTGAAATCGGTTGCGATCTCGGAAGAGCTTGAATCTCACCGTCTCGAAGAAGTCGATAGTCTCGTAACTCCTGGCGGACAATTTGTGTCGCATCCTCGAGCGACTCGAATCGTAATTTTCGCCGACTCCGGACGAATTCGAGTCGCGTCTTCAAGGCTGGAGCATCGGGTGCACTGAGAAAAATGTTCTGGTTGTATCAACGAGAAGTACAAATTTAAATTTTGATCATACGAATCAGAATGATTATTACATAATAATTGAAATCGGCAATGGTTATCATAATTGAATTTTTCGATTATTTTGATTAGATGTTTGATATAAAGTTAACTATAAATATCTGATTTTTGCACCTTTCTAGTTGAATCTACGAGAATTCCAATTAATACAACGAGACTTTTTCTCCAGTGCAGTGACGGTTGCGTCGATGACGGCGGGATAAACGCGGATCGTGAGATATTAAATCTCGAGTAGATCGACAAGATCGAGTTAGGCAAAGATTCAACGAGCGAGAGGTTGTCCTGGTCGGCGATTTAAATCGCGGTCCGGTTTAGGCGGTTTCGTTTCAGGCAACCGTGATGCGGGTAGCCGGTCGGCCGGGAACCTGTTTTTGTGTCGACGGCCTTCAGTGAGTTTTTGGAAATGCGCTTCCGGTCGACGGCGACGACGATGACGACGACGACGGCGGCGGCAGCGGAGCGGGGCGCGGTGTATTTCTGTGCCGTGTGAGGGAGAAGGGAAAGAGAAGTTCCTCGAGAGACGAGGGATTCCTCGGGAAAGGACCGTCGCCGTCATAATTATATATATACATCGCTCGAAGCCATTCTCGTTACTGAAATTATCGCGCTTGACAATTTCATTGCGTTACGTTAACTTATCAATGCAATTAGGAGAAATGTTCGTCGCCGTTTTCGTTATTTAGATGGAAACATCAATTTTCTTTCTCCCTCTCTATCTCTCGCTCTCTTTTATTGTTATAATATTATTCTAATCATCTCGTGATATCGACAAGACTCATTAAATGTTAAGCGTACAGTAGGAAGAGGAAGAATTTTGTAATTATAATTTGCAGTACTGGTGGAGATAAAAGTGACGATAATTTTCGGTATAACGAGTGTACTTTTTATAATTGTGCGAAGAAGAATGTACTCTTGAACTAAATAATTAATTTTTCGATCGATAGGATTCTTCTTTGAAAAAGAATTTCTGAGTAAAAAAAAAACGTTACTCTGAATCGTGGGAATAGGAGCGAAATAATTGACCTGAGAAACGTCTTGCGATTGGAATGTGCATTCAATGCGGTCAATAGTTTTCTTCCTTCGATTGAGGACAACATTGATCAATGAAAAGAAGGAAGGAAAGCATTTTGAATTTTGAAAAGAGCTAAAGAAGCAATATCTCACTATTAAACCACGTGAAAAAGTAAACTTCTCTTAAAATTAACCAAAAAGAACATAGTAAAAATTTTTTCTATTTATATTAAAATTGGTCTTTGTCAAAAGTTTTATGTTGAATTTCGAACATATCTGAGTGTTAATTTAATATGTGATCATGTTATTTAGATAGTTATGTTGAATTAATATTAAACCCCTTTTTTAATTTAAAATAACACAGTTTATTGTGCAAGTGAACAAATAATACAAAAATAATGTATTTCGAGACGTACGTTATAAGATAAAAATGGATGAAAAATTTTAGAAATTTAATTTAATATATTATAAATGTTAGTTTTACTAAAAAAAAATATATTGCTACAATTTATTTATGAATTGTATCAGTGTTGTATTTTTGTGTTAATTTCTTACATATAATATTTATGTTCAGGGCTCGGTAAAATAATTGATACGACTTATTTGAAATAAAAAATATAAAACAGGTTCCAAGAACTTATTTAAAATATAAAATAAGAAATATGTATTTTTTT
The DNA here is from genome assembly GCF_001594075.2 of Trachymyrmex cornetzi. NCBI lineage: Eukaryota > Metazoa > Arthropoda > Insecta > Hymenoptera > Formicidae > Trachymyrmex > Trachymyrmex cornetzi. The sequence goes on along the minus strand of NW_017295773.1, from coordinate 524,930 downwards.
AAATAAACGTGTTTGAAATAGTAAATGCTAAAAATATTTTAATGATTTTGTTTATTTGAATATATAAATGTACAGTTATAAGTAAAACGTTTCAGTTTTTTTTATAGCTATAGCCTATAATTAATACTTAATAATATTAACTCTCCGCGAACCAGATGAAAAATCATCATGGATATGTGGGTATCTCATACCCCACATGCTATACTTTATCGTAAACATACTATAATTTAATTACTCACCGTTACTTTTTCCGACAGATCGGTAACTGATACAATTTATTTGAAGTAAAAAATATAAATAGTTTTCAGAAAATTTTATTTAAAATACAAAATCGACAAAAAACTGATACAACTTATTTAAAATATCAAATAAGAAATAGGTCAGAAGAAGTTATTTAAAATGATTAATACTAAATAATTTTTTAATTTTTTCTTTATGTATTTAAAATATGTATTTTAAATAAATTTATTTGAAATAAGACCGAGCCCTGTTCATGTTACTTCTTAAATGTATTTATCTAATATTGAATGAACTATTTAAGATTTGTGAAATATGTTAAGTTGGACACAAATTTTCCAACTGTGAACATAAATAAAATGTGTAGCTTGTTAAATATTTTGAGAAACTGTAAAAGTATTTAATACTTTGACCTGATCAAATGCTTATTGTTGCTCATTGGATTTTAGTTTTTTTTTTATCGTACACTGTACGCAAATAATAATTATTTGTTTCAAAAGTTCACATATCCGCAAATCTATCACAAGTGCATCACGAGCATCAAGTTTATTCAAAATATATTCTAAATCCTAGAAAGTCGAATACTTTAATTAAAATGATTAAATTAATACAAATTTGATTTGCTTATTATACAAAGCCGCTTCTTCGATCAATTTTATAAAATATTGTTCAAAAGAAAATAAATTCTTATTTTGAATAAATATATTAATAACATTTTCTAAAATTTGTAATAAGTATATTTTAAGATTGTTATCAAAGAAATATTCTTTGTTAAAGATAATCGTTAGTTAAAAGAAAGAAAGTAAATTGAGTAATTACTTTTCTTAGAAATAGAATAATATTTTTATGTGTGTATGAATCGTTCTTCAAGCGAGAAGCTTATTAGCAAAAAATACATCATTTTTCCGAGGTAATTGCGGCGCGTGTAATTGTACTCTTTATAATGAAGACCAAAACGAATCTATGAGAAAAAAATCGCAATTTTAGTTCCCGGAAAAGGTGGAAAAAAATCTCAATGGCTGAAAATTTAGCTTGAAATTTAGGTCCAAAACGCGCTAGAAGAAGATCTCTCTTGATGCCTCTGGGATCGTCGAGAGAATCGATTTGAGAGATTGGGACGTCGAGGCCTTCGAGGGGCCCGGCCCGCGTGGTTTCCGAACGAAATCGAGCGCTTCACGCTACGTCGCGTTCGAAGCCCGGCGTGCAAGGGAAGAAAAAGAGGCGTGCATTGCACGAATGGCAACGACGAGACTTGTTGTGTCGTACAGCAGTGGCTGCGTGACCGAGCAAGGCGAACGGGAGCGAGTGTGTCGAGTCTCCCCGTGCGCGGAGAATGGCGTGAACGATCAACGAGGAAGGGAAATTCGCTACGACGAACAGAGAAAAACGGGTCAGTCGCGAATCTCGGAACCACGGAGGTCGCGTCGCCCGAGATCCTCCTGATGCGTGATATCGATTGTCGAGCGAAGATTGATATTTGCCACGTTTGCGAAATTCGTCTCCTCGACAGGAGACACGGTGCAAGTGTGATCTCGCGTGTTTCTTCGATTTTCTTGATTGTGAAATCGAGGCGATCTCGATTGAAGTCTGAGATAGGAGGGAAACGTGCGCGACAATCGGAGAAATCGCAAAGTATTGGCATATCCCAGCGACATTCGTTTCTCTACTTTCAGAACAACTTCTCTTTACATCGTTTTTCATTTAGTATCGTGTAAATTATTCTCTTTAGTATTATTCCATTTTTGTTATCTAAATTATATTAAAATCTAGATTCACACAAACAGCACTATTGCTGATGTCTTACCTTTTCATAAAACTGGGCATGTATTTGAAATACTTTTATTTAAAACACTGTTTGCAATACAAGCGTATTTTGTATTTTTTATTTCAGCGGATATATCACATAAAAGTATTTTTGTATTTAAAATTGAAAGGTTGAAACAGTTTTGTACTTTGTAATTGAAATAATAAGGTTGATTGTCAATATTAGTATTTGAAATACACACAAAATACCAAATATATTTGTCTTACCAGTACTGTTTTTCAAATAAAAGTATTTCAAATACGTATCCAGCCTTGTCTTTTGAGGTGCTAAATTACCCCGTACTCACGTTTATTTTATAAATTTACATTGCACATTTTATCCATAAGTTTTTTCTTACAATTATACAAAAATTATACAAAAAGAATCATGGTAAAAAAACATTTTGTATTTATTAAAACCGGTCCTTAAAGGAGTCACTTTTAAAAACTAATGGGCTCGAAACAATCGTACTAAAGATATTTTTCTGGATCGTGACCTAACACTTATTTGGTCCATGTGTTTAGAACTCTGACTTTGTTTTGCGAATTTCTCGGATCAGTATAATAAACGGGATTCTTCCTCTTCACGCTACACACTCTTGAGTCATCGTGAGTCTTGTCATTATATTACAAAACTGTGTAAATAATCTCGTGTTGAGGAGAGGGAGAATTGATGTTTTTTCTTAAGGACGGAAATTAAGTAATAACGAAATCTGAAAGACGGCGAATCTGTTTTGATTGCTAATCATTAGTGTTGCACAATATCGAAGGAGAACGACATAGAGGCAGCACACAGACCGATCTCTACAAATTCCGGAGCAATTTCTTCAAGATTACTTTCGACGAAGAGAGGCGTCAAGAGGCATCAAGAAGTGGCGAATATTCGAGTGTCAAACGTGTTCTTTCCTTTCCAACGGAGAACGTCGATGACGAAAGAACTGTAATATTGATGATTACTGCACAATTTTGTTTTTTCGTTTAACGGCAGGACGGCGAAGTTTTAAACGCAGCAATCACTTTTGCGCAAGAATCGTACCAACTATCGATTGGCGATCGCGCGATCAGCGTGATACATACGGTCGTGTAACGATGCGATCGCGACGGAGTTGCCTGCGAAGTAAAATCGATCCGTCAATCCCACGTGGTTCCACGTAAAGGTACGGACGTCCGAGAGAGGAGATGCTCCAGGGGTCGCGAATGATCGGCGGAAGTGCGCGAGGGAGCGGCCCGTGAGAGAATCGTCCTGGTGGATCGCGCGCACAGGAGGACTGGGAACGTCTTCTTCGTGTTAGGAGGATGGACAGGAGCGATAACAATATTGTCGGAGTTGGAAGTGGTGGAAGTGGCGGAAGTGGCGGCGGTGGCGGTGGCAGCGGCGGCGGCGGCGGCGGCATCGGCGTGAGCTGTCACGTGGGAAATTCTGGATCCCCGCCGAACTCCACCTCGTCGACCCACGGCACCATGCACAACTCCTCCGGCGGGTTCGACGGCCAGGTAGCGCATCCCAAGATCTTTAAGTCCGATTACGAAAGGTCTTGTGTAAATATTTGCGCGGTCGTTATATAACTTGTTCCCGAATAATTCTTGGCAAATTCGATTGTCACAAATCTTGGAGAGTCTCCTGATTCTCTCGAAATCGTTCTCTATCTTATCCCGTTGCGGTGTTTACTAAAATCAAATTAATGTTCGAAGTTGAAATTCAAGCGGTCGTTACTTGATTTACATCAGAACTATTTAGAAGTCTTGGCGAAAATTTTTCTTGGATTTCTTCATAAAATTATTCAGATTTTTATATAAAATTAAAAATTTCTGTATACTTTTCAACTGTTTAAAAAAAGTTCTCAGATTTTTTGTCATACGAACTGGAACACTTTTTACAAGTTCCGAGATAGTCTACATCTTTTTCGAAATTCTTTATATAGAGTAAATATAAATATCGCTTAAGGGGATCTTAAACAAAATTTCTGTATAATTTTATAACTTTTTAGAAAGTTTCTCAATTTTTTTAGTGCGAATTAGATATTTCTCAGAAGCACTGAAAAAATTTGCATTTTTTTCTAAAATTTTTCATGAATTCTGAAATATTCATACATTTTTAGGATTTCTCATCTTATAATTTCTGAAAAAAAAAAAAAATGTATGAAGTATAAATAGTTCAAAATATTTCTCCAAAGTTTTCATAAATTTAAAAAAAAAATATATATATATGACAAATTCTTAAAATTTATGAGATATTACAAGAATATTTTCACCAGGGAAACGCTGCGCTTACGTTTGCATATGAACTGATAGGAATCGAGGTGTGCCTAGAAGTCATAAGTGATGAATACGGCATATTATGGTTTTGTCTTATTGGTGTCACGATAGTCAATAACGGGGATGTTTATTAAAATATTCTCTCTCTTTCTCTCTTCTTCTATTACTACTTCCATTCAAGTTTATCCTGTACAAGATACCGTACCTGATCAAATACGGGATTAGAAATAACTTTACTACGTGTCGCGTACACGAGGGCGATAACTCTGCCATTTGATACGGGATATTGGATTATCTGACGATCGCTTTCCTGCGCGGGAGAAGATCTCCTGTAACACGTGCTCTCAAGTGATTCACAAGTCCATCCGGGGACTAAATTTATCACAGCGAATTGCAAGACTCGGGCACGTTTTAACGGTGAAATTCGCCGGTCACGCACGACCCATTGTTACAGCCTCGCCAAAATTAATCTAATTATCGTGCCTTAACGCTCGATGCTCGATGATGATTATCGTTAATTTAACCGGCGCGTATTTCAATGAAAACACGCCACGGAGCTAGGAATACACGCGGCTTCGCGGAATGTGTATAATTACACCATTGTATTCGCTTCCACGTGTGTAGTGAATGAATTATGGCTTTTAATTAGGCGATGCTGTCGTCTTCTAACCGCTGGTTAAACGTTGTCTCATTATGTGTGTAAAAATAAAATGTTAATTTATTTAACATATATGAAGTACCGTTACATTTTTACGTTTGTAATTTTTACCTTTATTTCGACGTAATTAAGAGAAGTTTCGTGAATGTAAATTTGTAAAGTTCATACCAATGTAACAATTTTACTGAAGTATCTAAAACTTTAGCTACAGAAATAAATTTGGAAATAATTTTGTTGGATCATGTTAAAATAATTGTGTAGGACACTTAAACATAATGATCAAATGCTGCAGAAAGTTTTGATATTCTAGCAACCAAACCCATCTTCAGTGTTATGTACAATTTATATTTTAATGGTCTAATAAAATTATTTTTAGATCTGTATCTAGCTAAATTTGTAGATGCTTTAGGAAAACTGTTCTTTTCGTATTGCGATTTCAGACTTTTCGCTAATCTTGTTGTACGGAATAAAGACAGAAGTAAAGACTTTACTACGCTTTGGTCGCCAACTATTATTACCAAGATGATTTAAGGTGTTGTCTTGTCGCGTGACATGACAGTGTGTCTTAGTGTTTGTACGATATTATCTTATTTAAATATATGACTTATAACTGGGCTTATCTCTATTTGATATTAAGAGATGATGTAAGTACACGAAAGCGTGCCTTTCAGCATAATATTATTGTAATCATTTAATAATAATATGCCAACTGACCATAGCGATCGTATCACTAAACGTATCTGTAAAGACGTTTATATGACGACGTTAGCAAGAAACGCGATCAAAAGTTATCGGTAATGTAATATACAGGGTGTCCCGTTTTAACTTAGACATCAAAATATCTCGAAAACGATGCATTAAAAAAGTGTTTCAAATAAAAGTTGTAGAGTTTGAAGAGGACTATCAGATGAGCTACTTAGATTTTGGGTCTAATAAAGCTCAAGTTGTATTTCAAATAAAAGAACTTTGAGCGCTATTTTACGCCTGTTGGAGGTTTAGCGAAAAATTATCACGAACAAATTTTCTTTTTTTTCCAATACAAATCTTCAATGAAACATTGACGTTTCTATTAAAAAATTCAACTTAGGCCTTACTGGCCTTCATTCAAAGTGAGCTCTAGACTCAAAATTTAAGTAGCTCATCTGACAGCCCTTTTTAAACCCTACAATTTTTATTTAAAATATTTTTTTACAAATGCATTATTTTCGAAATATTTTGATGTCTAAGTTAAAATGGGACACCCTGTATAATAGGGATCTCTTTAAATAATGTTTATATCTCACCAGTTTTATTATTCATATACATGAATAAAATATTATTGGCATTAACAATGGATGAAAACACGGTAATAATCCGCAATCTTTCTGTATCTTTGAATAAAACATTATTAAAGTAAAAAAAGGGTATAAGAATTATACAAATATTCAGTTAGTTTTAAATAAATTAAAGCATCAGACACAATTACTTATTAAAACTATTTTATTTTTGTGATATGGAAGAATAATGATAGCTTCAAACACATGTTTCATCTAGTGAAAAGTGTCTCATGATATTAAAAAAAAATTTTCATATTTTAAATTCATAAAGATTTAAAAACAATTAAATTAAACTTCTTCAAATTTTATAATTTTTTTTCGAAGAAAGAAATTAGATCTCAACGTGTTAGAAGCTATATTATTAATTTTTTATACCACAAAAATATAATGGAATTTTAGAAACCTTAAAATATTGTAAATTCAAAATACATAAAGAATTTTAGAAAAAATTTTTTAGTATATACATACATTTTTTTATGCAAACGTTCCAACTTGTATAAAAAATCTAAAAATGTTTTAAAAAGTTAAAGTTTAAATACACTCATATAAATCGTTAGAAGTTTTAAAAAAATTATGGGAAGAATTCTGAAAACATTTTTCACCGAAGTCAATGAAATATGTTAAAAAATAGTTTTTCGGAAAGTTTAATTATATTCTAGAACTATCAAACGATATTTTTTCAGTATTAGCAAATTATTCAATGTTATCTTCTCTTCTTTTTCATTTAAGACTGGTGACAGAGGTTGGGAGATCCACCATATTAAGGTGACCAGAGTCCCTGGTTATGGCTTTGGAATAGCTGTGTCAGGAGGTTGTGATAATCCTCATTTCACTAATGGCGACCCAGCGATCGCAATCTCTGATGTGCTCAAAAACGGCCCAGCTGAAGGAAAATTACAGTAAGTTTACCACAGCAAATAGCAATCAATTTTTTAAATGCATTTCGAATTGTTTAATATACATATATATATATAGAATAATTTCTCTCTCTCTCTCTCTCTCTTTTAGTCCATATAAAGATTTATTGCAAATTGATAAGAATTGATTTTTAGTCTTTGGGTTACTTTTTTAAGGAAAATTTAGCATTATCCGGTATTTGCCAGCTTCGATTTTATAATTTAATATAATCCTTGTAGTTAGCAAGATTATTATTTGAAAGTGTATACATATCATTAATAGAGTGAACGACCGTATTATTTCCGCCAATGGAAAATCATTGGAAGGGGCCGATTACGCAAAAGCTGTGCAGGTTCTGCGGGATTCCGGTTCTACCGTTTTACTAATTGTTAAACGAAGAGCTTTCTCGAATTCACCCAGTTGTTTAGGCAGCGGAGTACCTCAGAGTCACCGACTTACACTTACGCGAAACAACAAAAAGGATGGTACGTAATTAAACAGTATGTAACACTTGTGCGATGACTTGAAGGTCTCAAGCAATATACATACATATACGTCTAGCTTTCGGTATCTTTGTCAATTTCGTAATCCGATTTGAAGCAATTAATCTCATTTAATTTAATTTAATCTAACTTGTTTTAATTGAATTCAATTTAATTTAACTTTTTGAGTTAATATTTAGTAGATACGATTTCTCATTGAATCTTCAAGCTTTTTATTCAGCTCTTTATTATAATTTTTATCTTTACAATGTGTGCGAGACAAGATGCAGTAATTTACTGCCTTGATTTCTAGACTTCGGCATAGTCCTGGGATGCCGATTGTACGTGAAGGAGGTTACGCGAGAGAATATCGGAGTGAAAACCGGGGACGTGTTAACCCGAATAGGTAGCGTCGCCGCCGACAATATGAGTCTGAAGGAAGCTAGAAAGCTGATGGACCAGTGTAAAGACAGACTCTCGATTGTAATTACGCGGGATAGCTCGTGCTGTCATGTACAGCAACAAGGTAAAGGGGATAGCGGTGAATACCTGTCGGGCGCAAGTTACAGTAGTCAGAACTTATACGTTCCGCCACCCACGAGGCAGCCCTTAGAGGATAAGAGTAACCTCGTGCCAAGGGGCCGCTCGCGGGGTCCACTGATGGACGTATCTCTGAGCCAGCTAGATCTACCAGCTACGCCCACCGTGGATCCACCTAGACCACCTCCACCGAGACCGGAAGGTACGTATCGCGATATGGACGATTATTTCGATCATTCAAATATGGCTTTAACACTTTAACTGCCACATTGTTAGACGAAAAGTCTAATTAAAAGATTGGTGCTGATAAAAATCTTAAAAAGTTCCCAAGCTGATTTCAGTATTAAACTTAATAAAAAATCTAGTGTACTATTTTTACACTTTATTGTATTTTTAATATCTTCATATAATTTATATGATTTCTTTAATATCTTAAATATTTAGTAAAATGATTCTTAATTTGATAAATAAAATTATCACCCACAAATGATGAGTCTTGCAAATTTTATATATTACCCAATATGGGTGACATAGCAGTTAAAGTGTTAAATAAAACTTTAATAACACTACACATTTACATTATTATTTTTTTACTAATCTCGAATGTAGTGTAAAATAATATATTAGTTCTATTTTTCTTTATCGAAAATTTCATTCGACGTTATCTTTTTTAATCTTTTAATGCTATCTTAATGAAATGCTAGCTTAATGAAATAGTGTTACTAATTGTTTGGATTGAAATTACCTTAATCAAATAAATGCTTTCGAAATTGGTAACATTACTAATGAAGATTAGTTTTTTTAATCCGCGAAGTTTTACTTAATGTGCTATTTCTTTTTATAGATTATTATAGTACGCGTAGACAATTGTACGATGAAGATTCGGTTTCGCCTCGGACGAAACAGCCTATGTAAGTAGATAAAGTTTTATTCTGTTTCTTTCAATTAGACAATATACAATGTTTACTTTGGTATTATGTATATATAGGCCGGATCCTCGATTCATTACATTTCAAAAGGAAGGATCTGTAGGTGTACGATTAAGCGGTGGCAACGAAACCGGGGTCTTCGTAACTGCAGTTCAAGCAGGAAGTCCTGCATCGCTTCAAGGTCTTCAGCCAGGAGATAAAATTCTAAAGGTCAGTTAACAATTCGTGATAAATACTTATTACCACATATTTACGTTTAGACAAACTAGATCCATGTTCAAGACTTTAAAAATCCAAAAATGACGAAATAAAAAGTAAAGTTAATAAGTCTAACAATATCATTTATCTCAAATGATTCTTTTATTGGAATAATTTTAATCTTAAATTTTATTAGAGTTTAAAGTATTGAAAGTATATATTTGGATAATTCTGCTCAAGATTCTCTTACAATTATAAACTTTATAAAAATCTTTTAAAAGAGACTTTAAAAAATTTCCGATTAGAGATCGTGATTGATATCTGTGTATCGAAAATTTATAAAAAAATATAAAATTTTTGCGACAGATAAATGATATGGACATGAAGGAGGTCACGAGGGAAGAAGCCGTACTATTCCTTCTTAGCTTGCAAGAACAAATCGATCTTATCGTGCAACATCGACGTCAGGAATATGATCAAATTGTTGCATCCGGCAGAGGCGACTCTTTTCACATAAAGTAAGTGACATTTATAATATAAATTAATAATTTAAAAAAATATTTATTTAGAATGACCAGAACTACAACATGCAAAATTTAGTCAATTCGACGGAAAACTAATTTCCGTAAAGTTGATACGAGGTTCTTTATCTATTATTAATTTTAATTTCTAACTCATGATTTAAGTATTCTGCCAAATATTAAAGATATTTGTTTTGATGACTTTTTTTACCTCTGGACGTTAGACTTACGATGTTTTCGCGATTTGACAACGTTTCAAATTTATTCATTTTGATAATTCTACTGGTTGATAATTGTACAGCGAAAGTAGTTCTTGTTAACTATATCAATTCTATATACTGAGGGTCGAAATGTCTGTACTTTTATTTTACTAACATACTTGATTACTACACACATACGATTACTTTGTGTCGGCTCGTATAATATTTTTTAATTTGTGATTTATTTCTTTGGAGCCTTATTCTTTTATATATTATTTTAAATTTAGTTTAATGAAAGATAATTATGACTGACAAGATATATCTCTGTGAAATTCGCAGAACTCATTTCCACTATGAGCAACCGCAGAAAGGTGAGATGAGCTTTCGCAGTGGCGACGTCTTTCATGTGGTGGACACTCTTCACAACGGTGTCGTAGGATCCTGGCAAGTTTTCCGAATTGGACGAAACAATCAAGAGGTACAAAAAGGCATTATACCTAATAAGGCTCGGGCTGAGGAACTTGCAACTGCACAGTTCAACGCTACGAAGAAAGAGATGAGTGCCAACGAGAGCAGAGGTAGTTTCTTCAGGAGAAGAAGAAACAGTCACAGACGCTCGAAATCTTTAGGAAGGGTATGAATGCAACAAACTCTTTTTATCTATCTTTATATATTATATAATCTAATACAGATTTTTTATATTGTATATGTATTTTGTTTAAATGTTATTTTGTTTTTTTTTTGTATCATATGTTATAAGTGTTAAAAAGGATTAAATAACGCTCTTTAGGCTTTCACGGGTATTATCTTCAAAGATAATATCCGTGAGAGCCTAAATAGCGGGTTATTGTCGTGTTTTTATCCATTGCTAATGCCAATGTTTCATGAACCTTGCCGTTCACTTCATCAAGGCGAGGAGCGCACTCATACTGTATCGCCCTGATGAAGTCAATGGCAAGGTTCACAATATACGGACGATAACCGCAAACCTTCTGGTCTTTTAAGGATTAAATAACTTTGTATCTACATTAATAGCTGATTAGACTAATTTTCATGTTTTTTTTTAGGACCATTGGGATGACGTAGTGTTCTCTGATAGCGTAAGCAAATTTCCGGCTTACGAACGTGTGATCTTAAGACATCCTGGATTTGTCAGGCCCGTCGTTCTCTTTGGGCCTGTAGCCGATCTTGCTAGGGAAAAGCTTTTAAAAGATTTCCCTGATAAGTTCACTTCGCCACGTAAGTAAACAATATACTTTGCATGTTTAACTGAATAAACTATGTTATTATACTTTCAAAGTAGATATTGCTGAATGTTGAATATTTTGTAGAAATGGAAAGTCAAATGGAAGATGGTACGGGGAAGAATACCAAAACATCCGGCATCATTCGCCTGAGCGCTATCAGGGAAGTGATGGACAGGGGCAAGCATGCGTTGCTTGACATTACTCCGAATGCCGTGGATCGTTTAAATTACGCTCAATTTTATCCGATCGTCATTTTCCTAAAGGCCGAGACGAAGCAAGTCATTAAAGAGATGAGAGCTGGCATACCAAAGTAAGAATGATAGCCAGATGAGATCTCTAATTTTTCCTTCCCAAATTCTATATGCGACATATGTATGATTACAGATCAGCGCATAAAAGTAGTAAAAAACTTTTGGAGCAGTGTCAAAAGCTTGACAAGATCTGGGGACACGTATTCAGTGCGGTGATCACTCTCAATGCACCGGAAGCTTGGTACCGGAAGCTGAGAGAGCTCATCGATCGCCAACAGCAAAGTTCGCTGTGGATGAGTCAAACCAAGGTAAAGCAATTTAGTTAACGTACAAGTTGTATTACAGAATATGCGTGCTGGTTGCCCTGTTTTACTTTAATTAAGTATAAAAATGTTAATAAGAATGAAGTTATTGAAAATATAAGTATGTTGGGATGGTTTTTTTATTCCCTTTTTCTCTTTTCATTCTCTATTTTCACTTTTTTCACAAATATCACGGATTTTTCTCATTGCTCGACATAAAATATGCTGTATTGTACGGCGATCTTAGGCATAATTTGGGTCTGTTCATTGTAGCCGATATATAGCCGATACACGGTGTGGGACCTATCGCATCTGCCTATATACGCTCACACTCCACCTTCCATCCTTCCACCTCCTCCGCTTCCCAACGATAACGTGTATTACGACGAGAACAAGAACCATGACATGCTTCTGTCACATCATCAATCAATATCATCTTTCATGGGAAAATTCCCGTCACTTCCGCAATCGCCTCCAAACTCGGGCGTCATCCGTGAGCAATTTTTCGGCTATATATAAATCCTGCTTACATTAACTCTTTAACTGCAAAATTTAGAACAATATTTTACAATAATATTTCAGCGTTTAACGTGCTCTTTGTTGAGCTAAATCAGTTATTGCAGTATTTCATACAGAAACGCGACGTATGTATATCAGTTAATTGTTAAAGAAACAATTAAATTGATTTGACTGTGCAAACATATTAACAATAATAATTAAGTTAACATTCGAGTATATTTGTTTAAACAGTTAAAGGGTTAATTCAGCATGTTTTAAGTATGCATTTCTTCACTTTGCATGGCTGTATCTATCTTAATAATCTATTTTCTCTTTCCAAATTTGTCAATTTGTTGATACTCTCAACTCTAGCCGTTCGAGAAAATAAAGTATTTTTCTCAATTTTATTACAATACAAATAAAAAAAGAGGAAAATATAGTAATATAATTTAAAGATGAGGCTAAAGTTATTTTGCTAAATAGCAAAATTGTTAACTCTTTTAAGTTATTGAATTAATTAACAAAATGTTTATTATAAAATGTTTATTATAAAATCGCCAAAATTTTTTTTTATCATGGCTAATATTTACAAATATTTTATGCGCAAGCTTGCTGAAAAAAATAGTTTTTTATGTGTGTTTATATGTCTGTGAATGCGTGCTTATCATGCTATCATATTTCTACTTTGCTTCCATCGCAAATCGTTTAATTTGTAGTATGCTTAGAAAAAACAGTTAAAGATATATTATTGTTCTAAGAAAGATATATTATTGTTCTAAGAAAGCATATTACAAATTTAATTTTTATACAAAGCATCCATGAAAACATAATAACTCATTCGTGGCACTTCGTTGATATTCGAATAACGTACTATATTCATTGTGTCGTTGGATACTAATTCACGTACCATATGTACCGTTTGCCTAACGTGATGTCCTTTGTGATCTGCGCTCGTAGCCAGAAGAAGCTCTCTCGGATGACTTCCTATTCCCGATGACTTCTCGCCTCTCCTACGCTTCCTCTCCGGAGAGCGATTTGGAGCTGAGCCCAGCGCCCGTTATCCCTGGTACTTTGGGTCCACCATCGCGGTTAAAAAGTAGTTCCGATCCGAGTATTGCTACTCAAGACGATACTACTGCACCGCCACCGTATTCGACGAATTATCAGGTATAATATTTTCAGATACAAATAGCGACTTACCTATTAGACTTGATTTTCATCTTGTAAATAAAAAAAATTGATTTCTTATTTAGAGCATATTGAATGCGTTCGAGAAAATTTATTATAAGTGTATTAGAAATTTGATAAAAATATTCAATATACAGTATATCTAATAATTGATACAGCACTCATGTGCAGGGAGAGTAAACTACATTAAAATAAAAGTCCAATGTTATTTTACAATTTTTTATTTAGTTTGCTCTTCTTGCACTATTTTTTTCCTCTAAGTTCTTTTCTAGGTAGAAATGTACGTATAATGTCTCTAATAGATTTCTTCACTTCAACTAGCAATCGTTCGAACAGCAGAAAAGAAGATCCCAAGGAGTAGGCGATAGCAAATACGGCTTCTCCTTGTCCGGTCAAAGGAGCAATCAGTCCGGCTCGCCGGAATATCTGGGCAGCTCCTTCGAGCCTAGATCTCCTCATCATAGTCCACCGGACCTTCCACCACGAGTTGATCGAAATGCGAAGCCGATTAATCAAACCTCACGGGGAACGATAGGGCGATCCGCTCAGGAACGTCTAGGAGTGAATAAAACTGACTCAATTCTAGATATGGGGAATTACATCAACGCAACCCCTCATAAAGCAAATGCTACATCATCTTTGGAACGAGCACAACCGAAAGCGGTAAGCGATATTTCTTCTTTCTTAACGTGCGTGTCATAACTCCAAATAAATCGCTCTATTCAACTGTAAGATACATTTATGCTCTCTTACATAGGGAAGTTACGACAGTATGTCTTCCTACGATTCGTACAACAATACTAATGGGAACGCGAATTACGGGATGGCGAATTTGAACACGTCAACAGGTCGTTTGGGCCCGAATGTACCTGATGATCTCAAAAGCAGCAACATACCAGCGAGAGCGCACGATCCGTATAGATTCACTAGATCTACAGTTCAGCCCATTTCCACGCACGACGCTCAAACGCGAACTGATTATGCCAAATATAGGGGTGTATTTAACAATAATATACCCAATAAACTAAAATATATACATTTATTTTATATATACATTTTTCTTGATTATTATAAACTTACTTTTTGATATATTGATGTTTAATTAAGAATTTAGAAAAAACTTGTTATACTTATATATCTTTTTCTTTATAAGATAAGAATATTTTAAAGAATTTTTTTAATATCTTGAAATCATTTTTTTTACATAGAATAATATTATAATTGATATTATTTATTTTTATTTTTTTATGAAATTTTTTATTTCATCTGTAATGTCTAAGTGTAAGTGTAAGTCTGTAAATTCTAATACGAGATCATTTCTTGTGTTTACAGCCGATCCACCGACTACAAATCGATACCAATTTCACAAAACAAACCGCCAGGCACTTATAAACCGATTCCGCCTCCAAAGCCGAAGAATTACAGGCCACCTCAAGCGTCGCTTGCACAAACGGAGAACAACGGAAACGATGGGAGTAATTCATATCAACACTCGAAGAGTTATTCTATTGCTACATCGCATGTACATAATGGGGTAATTATTATTTTAAAGATTATAAAGATGATTACTCTTTCTTTTTATATTATTCTTATCATTGTTATCAATGTCTGCTGTGATTCGCGAGTCAATGAAAACCAAAAGGCAATCGTACCGATTATCTATCACGAGATCGTTGCAATTTTATGTGAACTTTTCTATTTAGGTAGAAAGCAACAGTAACGTGCAGCGCAACAGCGGCCAGTATTACTACAACATCCCGCCACCCGGTCGTCACAACGACGGCAATATTGTGAATTCACATCACAATTTAAGTCATCTTACGTCGCCGACACACAGCCACAGCCTCAGTCACACGCATTCTCACTCAAGCCCGCCGGTAACCACCACGCATTCCCACAGCAACAGTACCGGTCAGATCAGTCTCGGTTTGCCTCATAACCGGAACAGTACGAATCACAATGGATATATGCACGGTAATAACCACGCTCCCGCAGGTCCGCTCTATCCCTCCGCTAATCCTGGACACAATAGGGAACCCAGCGGTCTGGACCTAGCTGGTAGCCGAGAGCAAAGAGGAAGCGCTTTCGAACTATACCGAAAGCCGGTCCATCATTACAATATGAGGTGAGTATAGGCATGAATAGAGAAGAATTCACTCGGAAGAGAAAACTGAAAAATACAGCGATGACCTCGATCTTGTCCTTTGCACGGGCATTAATATTTTTAAAAGCGCAAAATATAAATCTTGGAATATGGAAGAATTAAAAAAAAGATTCTCCTGTTAATTAGAAATAACATACGATGTTAATTATGCGATACAAACCGGTTTTTTTTACTTTTGCAATCTTTTTTTTAGTATTTTTCAATCTCGTCGAATGTAGCTCAGTAGGAATGTTGTTGTATGTTACAGTTAACGTGTATCCTGATGCAAGACTTATTATATTAGGATAAATTAACGAATTTATTAGAGTGTGCAGAGGAATGAATCGTGCAATGTCGTAAACATAGATAAAAGAAGAAACGAAGTTGTGCGTTAGCTAATACGTAATATTACGAAGAATACTGTGCCTTTTAAAAAAATTAAATTTTGGTTATAGAAATACCATGACACCAACGGAACGAAACGTTTTTTTTTTACTTAACGAAGTACTTAAATACGTTATACACGAAGAACAAATTTTACGAAATAGAGCATTTTTTTTATCATAACAAGAAAGATAATGTGCTAAAGATTATCTTTTTTAATATGTAAGTAGAAATCTTACCATACATTTATGTATCATGAAAGCTTATCCTTAATGGTGATACATAAAATACGCGCGTACGTTTAATAAGAATAATGTAGAATAAATCTTAAAGGCAGATGAGTAAGTGCAATGTAACGTAACAATACTCAGTCCATTGTACACCAGGTGAAATCTGTATAGTTATATTAGTTATATTTTCGCACATTTATGCTGAAAATATTAATAACGCCAGATAGATAAAAAAGAGAAAGCAATTTTATAAACTTATTACGAAAAACGTCAACATAAGTATCAACGAATGTTTAACAGTTTACAATACTTACCGCTTATTCTTTAAGCAAATTATAGAAAGAATGCTTTTAATTTGTATGGCAATTATATCTACATTATTGATATATTATTGACGTATGTGATAACGATTAATAAATAAAACTTTCTATTGTTATTGGACAAGCGTATAGAGCATGCCTGACTCTAAATTTTTTGAGGGAATATTTTTATTGATGAGATAAATGAATATAATAAATAGATATAATGCAAGAAATCAATGATAATACATGATAATATACGTTGTTTTAATATGTTGTGTATAATAAAAACATAATGTTGTGTGTATATTATTAAATAGTATGTTACTATCGCTAGTATCATCATGAATATCATTATGAAGATACAATTAATATAAGTGGAATAAATGTAGGAAATTAAAATTTTTATTATGTCCCCATAAATGACTAGAAATGGCAAAGAAAGGAATTTTTGTAACATATAAGAATTTCATATCGTGAAATTAAGGAAAGCATATTTTCCTCAAAATATTTGGAGGTAATAGTTCTTCAAGAGAAGTTTTTAAAGGAAATACTTTTTTTTAATCAGGCACGCTCATGATTATTTATTATAAACTGTATTATGCGTTATTAGTAGTAAACCAAATGGTCTTTTTAGAACTAGGGTGAGGTATTATAAAGAGCTTATAATAGCATTAGATTACAAACAATCTGTGTCATCGTATACCAATACTCTTGTATCACAAATTAAAGCGTAAACAAATTATATTGTTGTTAACGAGGTACGACAGAGAGTAACGTTGCACCCACCATTAAATAAAAGAAAGTAGCATAAATATAATTATAAGTTTGATTATATTGACGTGGTTATTATTCATGACTATTAAATTTAAATGTATGCGATTCATCTCGCGCTACCGTAGCGAGGCTGTAGGATTTATTATATAAAAAAGACTAATGTGATGTTTGCATGGCAGTTTATGAAAAACAAAACAAGAAATTCCAACAAAAATATTTTTAACCCGACACAAATCTCGTTTTTTTTTTTATCAACGAATGGACGAGATGTACGATTGAAACATGTATGATAATTCCTACATGATTAATGAATGTTTGAAGCTTAATAATTTATTTTAATTTGTACCTTTTCCTCTCACTACGGATATCTTCCCCAATTTCGAACACATATACGGATTTTCGCTATTACTTTTTAACCGTTTGCGAGCAGATTTTTCTTGAACATGTGAAATTTAAAAAAACGAATTTTTTTCTTATGAAATATAATTTTAAAAATCTAATATATCTCACATATATATTTATCTTAATAAATTTGCGATCATATTAATAATCGATTCTTTTTAATCACGCGATAGCTCAAAGAAATTGTCACAGTTCGGTACTAGAAAATGGTGTCGAAAAATAAAAAAAATAAAGGGATAAGAAAAAATGATGAAAAGAACCACAGCTGCAATTACTTTAAAGATTTTGTAATATTTTCGTTTACATATAGCCATAAAGATTGCTAATTCTTTACACAAGATAAAAATAAGAAAACTAGATAACGGTAAGCTTTAACAAAATATTCTATTATGCCAAAATATTCTATTATGCCTAATGAAAAACGTTTAAAAAATATCACGTTGAATCTGCTTAATATCTTTAATGTACATGTATAATTGACTATAATTGGCTAGTTTAGTAGATGTTTATAACAATTAAGATCCCGATACATTCATAGTTTAACAACGAGCATGATTCGTGGGCAGGATCTCGCATATAATTTATAGACCATATATTTTATAAAGTCTATAAATGAGGAAGAGATGAAGAAATGCTATTATTATATGGAAAGACGCATAAACGATCTAAATACTGAATAATACGTAATTGGTACAATTGTGAAATATTTGTAATCATACATTTTCCTAATGATTTGATATTTCAACATATCCATCGACGATATATTTTACGTTGCAAGAATACAATGCATCAGACGAATGTTATATCGATCCAATGTACAATATTTGATTAAAAATTTTAATGCACTTTGCGGATATGGACGTAAAACATAGAGATATATTTCCATTCAATCATATACGAATCCATTATAATTTGCGACTTGCAAGAATTACGGCAATTTCAATTAATACTTTTTTACTTTTCTTTGTATATAAGCGATCGCGAGATCCCGTTTAACAACATTCTTATTGTAATATTGAAGAGCAAAAATTTCAAGCAAAAATACAACTACGATCTACAACGATTATTGTCAAGTTTTCCCAGAGTATTTGAACGGCACGAATCGGCGATATGGCGATTTCACTTCAATCCCAGCAGCCACTCAGCTACACCGAGATAATAGACGGTTTGTGCAATTCCGAATAACGGCGCTATGACTATCATTCGGCAAGCGCCGCCTTTGAAGAATGCCGTCGGCCCCTCGTTCCTAAATGTCTTCCTACAAGTCAAAGATAATGATTATAAAACTAGATTTTTATTTATAAAAAAAAATTCAAATTAAAGATAAAATTTCAATCCACGAAAATCCATGAAAATCCCTGATTTTCAAAAGTAAAAAAGGAATCCCCTGAAAATTTCTGGTTTTCCAGGTTTTTCCAGATAATAAACACCCTGTAAACTTAGTAATAACTGAATAAGGAGAATGTTTAATTCCGAGGAACTCACAATATACAGTCTAACACTCCATTGTACGTTGGATCACCAGGTGCTTTTTTGATAACTTGCAGTCTAGTTTTGATTACGTCGAACGGATTTACCATTAATGCAGCCGTCGATCCGGCGGCGCATCCGGCAAGGAATGAACACCAGAATACAGCTATAATTAACAGCGACATTATTACTGTTTAATATATTTTCGCTTAGGGTCGATTGTGTGATAACATAATTATATCGCTACATACATGAACCGTCTTCTCGCTTTGGCCCAAGATTATTCAGTCTAGCGAACAGCGGAAAATAAATAACAGAGAACGTTACGTCTCTAAGTGCCGTGGCGCCAGTTCCTTGGTACAACCCTAGTATACCTCGTTTCTTAAGTAGATCTAGCGTTAATGACCAAGCGGATACCTTTGGCACAACTTTGCCCGCTGTAACAGTAATACGATATGCAATTTATTGTTAGAAGCACGGATAAGTATAATAATTTTAAAATGGATTTATTTCCACATTTTAGAGAGCGAATCGTACGAGCCGAACGAATTATATCGTTTAATTATATTTCTAATTTTAATTGAAAATATATAGTCACCCATGGCAATTAATCGACATCATAAAAGATACAATAAATAAGAATTGCGCGATTGTTGCTCAAAATTGCAAGTTTATTAACAATGCAATAATTGTAAGAAACTTAGATATATATGAATAGTTGCGAAGAAGATTCGACAAGCCGCGAAAAGAGGATTTTAAGAAGTTATTGACTGCTTTCGTCACCTTCTTTAGCTGCCATAGCGACTCTGCCAGCGTCTTGCATTTGTATTTTAAGCAGTTCCATCGGAGTGGTAACAATTATTTGGCATGCTCCTGCCAAGCCACCGGCGAGCATTTCACGTTCTATTGGCAATTGTTGTCTGGACAACAGATTAAGAGAGTCCTGGGATCACGGAGTATTGTAAAAAGTTTTAATACATATAAATAAGACTGGCACACGACTGACTTCAAAAAACCAAGGAGAAAAAGTGTTTTTAAACTTCAGAAAATTGTTTTTCGACTGGCTAGTGGTAACAGATAAGTTTGATTGAGATCAATTTTTCCAATTAAAAACAAGTTCGGGTACTAATCCAAAACCGATCAAAACCGATATCTCAAAATCGATTTTCGATTATCATCTCGGTCGTTCATTATTATTCAAGCATAATTATCAGTGTAGCGATTCAATCGTGTATTATTAGACAAATATTCAAATTGATTTTTAAAAAAATTAACTTCTCGAAATTTTTAAGGGTATGTGTAAAGTGTTCTGTTTATCATGGTGTACCAGTTCTGATATAAGGGAGATCATTCAACGCTAGTGGCATGATAAGCAATATGTTAAATATCTTAACGGACCGCAGAGCATCAAAATACATTGGCAAAAAACGTAAACGAAGCAAATTGTTAACTTCATCATTCGCAATTTATGTATAATTCCAATAGAGCGTGATGTAACACGTATACTAATAAAAGCTATAAATAGTCGAAATTATTCAATATATTAGAAAACAACTTTAAATGAAGCAAATGAGATAAGCTACAATTTATAATTGTAAAATAGAAAATTAACAATTACACTGCATTATACATAGTGCTAGCTGACATTTAATAAATTTTCAACAATTCTCTATCTCTCTCTTTCTCAATCAGACTATTACTAACTAATTATAATTTTGTATAGTTTCTGATATGTCATTACTCTTGGATTGTTTAAAAAAAACCATTTCGTAAGGAAGAAAAGGGAAAAGCAAAAATTACCCTGCTCTCGTCGATTGCTTGCGACTTGGTTAGCTAGTTATAGTTGCTCGCACCGTTTGCCAGGTCATTTAACTCGGAAATTACATTCAAACGGGTATCTTCAGTTGTCTAGAATTACAGAATAATATATTTCAATATGTTTTACAACAATATAAGATTCTGGCATAATAGCGCGAGCTCAACTTCGTTCCCTCGTCTTTTTCGTTGTACAAAAATGTACAGAATGAGCTATGCTCGTTGTTTTAAAATTTAATAATATTTTGACCTATTTAGAATCAGAATTATAGAATTACAATATCTATGAAAATAATAAATAATAACTTAAAATAATCAATTTTTATTAAGGAAATTAATTTTGAGAATATATATATTATACAAAATATACAATAACTCTGTAAATTTAATCAGCAAAAGTGAGATATTTTATAAACTCAAAATTAATATTTAAAAGAATACAAGAAAAATGCAATGCCATTTGCATATTCTTGAACATCAAATAAGTCTTATTTCGAATATCGCTGGATTATTTTCAAATATCGTTGGATCCACAACAATGTAAAACTTTTTTTAGTTACTAATAATTTTTTAGTATATCAAATAGATATACATATATTTTGGGTGTAATTTACTTGGAAGACAGTGTCGATGTTAAGTGCAAGCAGTTATCGAAACAAATAAATAACAGAGATTAGCAATAAGGATAGATATACTATAAGGTATTCTAAACAAAATGCTATGATGCTCTGCTGATCAAACAGCACTACATTACTAATTTTTGGGGCTTTCCAATCACGATTTTTTTTTAAAGAAATCTATTGCTGCATATTGTTATATTTTCCTGATTAAACAAAATCATCATTTAATTAAATTTTGTATTAACTAATACTTCTGCGATGATGGTAATATTTTTTTATATTAGATAACATTTAAAATTTATTGAAATAATAAAAACTTGATTGACAGAGTGTATGCAAATTGGATATGTAAAGAGGAACTGTAACATATTATTTATTATACATATATAATTTTCTTCATAAAGAAACTAAAAAGATGTAACATTTTCAAATTTTTATTCTAATAATCTTCATACCTGTGTATTGATTGAGCCAAGTTGACTACATAGTAGACAACTTGGCTCGATCAATACTCTTTAGCTTCTCGCTTTGCTGTTGACGTAATTTAAATTTGCTGTGGCTTCATAGCTACACTAATTCATCCATTAATCAGAATAAAACCTCGAAATGTTTAATTAATTTAACGTAATGTTGATTATAAATTTTGTAACAGTTTGTAAACGCTTGTGTTATCTCAGTTTATAATACAATGATATAATAAACATTTCCCTTTATTATAAATTATAAAATAAACTGAGAAATTGTGTCGATGTTGTAAACAGCTAATTGGAAAGCCCGTTCTACAAAAATTTTACATTATTATTTCAACTAAAATTTTATTTCTTGAAACATATTTCATGCTGAAACCTACTTGCCATAAACTTTGAATAAACCCCTTTAAATACAAAATATTTAATACAATGAGAAGATAATTGCTATGGAGAATTAGGGCTTTGAATGAAAACGAAAAGATGACACATACAAGAAAAGAAAGAAGTAATAAATTGTCTGAAAAATAAGTTTAATAGAATGAAAGGATTGTTAAGTATTATGTACATACTCGTAGGATGCTAAAGATTTTAATCTAATTAAAACTAAATCTATAAAATTTAGAGAAATAAATTATTAATGAATGCTAGATCACTATAAATACCTTTAATGACTATCTTTAAAAATATTTTGGCATTGTACCTACATAATGCGACTAAACAATTCTCATGCCACCTCTCACAGGTTAACTTCCGCTTTGATAATGTTATGCACAGAGAGGAGCACATACCACAAGCTCATATCATTGACAATATGAAAAATACATTAGACAATGTATTGTTTGCAACATACCCAGGTCCAAGCGAAAGATAGTGCCTAAATGTATCATTGGCAGTAAGTTTGATTGCTTTCTCAGGAGTGATCAACAGTATATTTACAGCGGATCCTTTATACATTCCAAAGTAACCTTCTGCTTTGTAAGTCTTTTTGAAGCAGTCAAACCTAAAAATAATTTAATATATTCGATTATGATAATCTTTTTGTTTTGTACTTCTTGCATTCCATACATTTATTTCACATTAAATGAAAAAAGCAAGAAAGCATAAGTGAAATTAAGAAATTTATTATATAAAATAATAAAACAATTCTCTTTAAATTTGCATATAATTTGTGATTATCAATAGGTTAAATATAATACATAATTTTATATACATAATATTTCAAAGCTTTTTTGAATAATTAGGATATTTTATTTTTAATTATATAATAATATGCACTGATATAACGATTATATTTAATAGTTATTAATTTTTAAAATAAAATACTTACATTGACTTATACATGTGTTCGCCATTCGGGCCAATAACTTGATTCTGCAATCTTGTTTTTACCAAATCAAGTGGAAAAACCACGGATACTCCAATAATTCCGGCAATGCCTCCGTTTATAATTTTTGGTATAAGTCTGGAAGATGCAAACTTATATTACATAAACGGTTTTTATATATATATGATTTTTTTATATTAAAATATATCTCTGAGAAGAAGAATATATTCGTTATTTTATACTTTTTAATAATTTACGATATTTAAAATAAAACTGTAACACTTCTAAATCAGCATATTCTAATTTGAGATTCATTATTTTACAAGATATTATTTTGCAAGTAAGATTTTATACAAAAACGACATACTTGAACTGCTCTGCGGGTTTCGGGGCTGAACTGTCCTGTGCCATGGTTGATTTAAATTATGGTCCCGCACCTGTTGAAATTGACGTAATTAATAAAAAAACAATATAAGTGACTATTGTCAAATTGTTAATAAGAAAAAAGAAGAGTTATAATTTTTTTATCTCATAATGATAATTGTTTTCTTGACGAAAATTGTCTTAAAATTCTTCATATGATGTTTCAGAATTTCTGTATAAATTCAGAATTTTTTAGAATTTCCATATAATTTTATAACTTGTTAAAAAAAATTTCAGATTTTGTTACAGTATATTTAAATTGGAACATCTTTCTTTATAAATTCTAAAACAGAGTTCTAAAATATTTCCATTCTATAATTTCTAAAGAGAAAATCTATAAAATTTCAAGAAGTTTAAAGTATTTTTCAGAAATTTTCATAAATGTGAAATATGAAAAAATTTTGTAAATATATGTATTATGAAAGATTGTAAGAATTCACGAGGTAAACAGCATTAGTGATTAACGTCAAATTGTTGATAAGAAAGAAAACAGTGTTGTAATCTTTTCTGCCAGATAATGGCAATTATGTGAGTTCCACAAATATGAAGTGCGCAAAGCTGCTTTAATTCATAGTGGAAAAGTCTTGAAATATTGAGAAGGTATATTTGTCTACAAAATTGAGAGTAATGTAGTTAAGTGTGACATTACGAGGACACGTTAAACAGTAGTTCAAATATTGTGCCAAAACTTGAAGGCCACTTCATTATGTGTGTCGTTTACTTGGTTGTCTACAATACACGTAGTAAGAAGTAAGAGTAAGAAATTGACCAATCACAGTGTGACAAGAATAGTTGACTGTGCTTAGTCAATTTCTTACTCTTACTTTTTACTCCATGTATTGTAAACAGCGCATTACATAAACCATTTTTTTGTAGCGCATCAATCGTACAAATTGCACTTTCTGGGTAAAGATTAACGCGTTGTGTTCGTACATACTGTTGTCATCAATTTTCAGTGATAAGACGTATTGCAATCGATAGATTACACGAGTAGAAAACTTCGAAAGATCTTATGAAATAACAAAATCTGAAATTATCTTCCTCTCGTATAACATTATCCTTTTTTCGTGTAATGAAAACTGAACATTCTTCTCTCTTGGCACCTGACGAGAGCCAGGTGTTCGTCTATATTCGCGTTTATACTTCTCTGCAGAACTTCTATTTTCGTTTCTTCTTTATTTTCGATAGTGAAAGACCCGCGGTACAATAATCGCCATTGATATATATTCTTGCTGAATAATGTTCTAATTGCCCGACAGTGACTCACGATTTTTCCGGAACTTGTTTCCATTGTTTAAATCATGTATTTTGATACATCGTATCGCCTCGAAAATTTATTCTCTTCCAAGGCCGTAGATGTCAATTCAATTAATTCGATCGCGTGCAAGACCATTATCGTTTCATTACACAAAACGGGCATTGACATCCCACAATAGCGTAATCAGTGCGATGTCAGTCGAAGAGAAATTGTTATCGAAGACGTACACGTGCACACACACGCAGCGGGAACAAATTACCAATCTGTTGATTGTACCGCGCAATTGATTTCGCTTCTATCTACTTCTCTCGATCTCTTACATAACATTGTACAGCTGTAGGACGAGTCGCTATCACACCCTAGCGAGTTACAATTCATCCCGAGTGGCCGAGTCCCATCCCAACCCAACGAACGGAAAAAGGGAATTTAACTTGGAAGCAATTTCTCTATATCTTCTTGCAGAGAAACAGGTTTCTACGAAGAGCAAAAATAAAACTGATGTGTCTAAGCGCAGTTAAGCGCGAAAATTATTGTTTCCATTCGAATAATGTACCTAATTCTTACATTTAATTGAGCATTTGAATAAAACACTTCTTATTCTACTTGCGCCAAGAGTACACGTTATGTCGTTTTAAATAAGACAAATTTTAAATAAGACAAAGTTTTTTTTTCACATGAATCACGTTACACGGTCTCAGATTGAAACTATAATTTTATGATTACTTTAAGTAATTGACCATTATTTAAAAAAAAAACTCACATCGATTTGGTGCACACGACGCTCCAAATTAGCGAGTAAATACGTATCTTATATCAATAGTCCAATTCTGTAACTGTTAACAACAGTTCGGAATCGTTGTTGCGTAGATATTATACAAGGTAAAAAAGCTATTCAACATTCCGAAATGTCATTAACCCTTTGTTGTCATCACAGGTCAAAATGAGCTGTCCGAATTTCGGGCTGTATAACTTTACGGCGTCGTTCGTAATTGCCTTATGCAATATTAATCGGAAGTTTGAAGTCTCTTTTGTTGGTTGAGACAATTAGATTTATTTAAAAACGTGTCAATACACGTATGACAACTATTTAAAGAGAAAACAATACGTTCTTTACATGTTGAAAAAAATTTCTTTCGGAAACGCGCACTTTATTATAGTATCTTACGTATTTTTTTCTGTACGTATTTTTATCAATACATATTTTTATCTGAAAATATTTTAGGAGATTTTTATAAATGTCCATTAAATTTTAAGTATAAATAAATAGATATATATTATTATGCAGATACTATAAATGACTTAGGGCATAATTTTTATTATATTTTATAAGTTGTGGTCTCAGCATGTATTCAGAACACATAATATATTTACATGTTTATAATACATACATATATAGTCGCTATATAAGAAATTTATAAAATTGAAGAATTTATTACAGTCGTAAAAAAACACAAGTAATAATGCCAATGACCGATCTTTACTC
The DNA here is from genome assembly GCF_001594075.2 of Trachymyrmex cornetzi. Taxonomy (NCBI): domain Eukaryota; kingdom Metazoa; phylum Arthropoda; class Insecta; order Hymenoptera; family Formicidae; genus Trachymyrmex; species Trachymyrmex cornetzi. The sequence goes on along the minus strand of NW_017295773.1, from coordinate 498,309 downwards.
TGAAAAAATTCACGAGCGACTAAAGATCAATGCGATCGACCAGGTCACCGCGTGCGCGCAAAGTCTTTGCAGGTTATGTTAAAAGCCAAGTCGCAATGATCAGCTGATCGAATTACTGTGCCATCGACATTCGTCATTGTGCGAAGTAACAGACGCGTTCAGAGAAATAAACAAAATCCCACGGAAGATTGAAAATGATCCACGTGTCCCGGCTAACACCGGGTTAACACGACTGACTGCTAGCACTATGTAATTTTTTATTATTTTTCAGCCTCTCCAAAGCGCGTCCCTGAAAAATAAATACTACGAACAAATACTACGCGTTCGATTCTTCTAGAGGAAATAAAACGCCGTTCCCTGCCTCTTTTCGCTTGGCGCCTTTTCTCGCGAAAGAAAAGAATTAACGCCTCCTAATCACGAAATCAGCAGCGAGCGAAGTCGCGCAAGTCGCGCGACTCGGCGGTGAACAAAATTGGCGGGTCCTTACCGGTCAGACGAATTTGACGTGCACGCAGTGGTCCGTTCCACGACTAACGTTCCTGTTGACACTGTTATGCCCGCTCCTGATTCTCGACGAGCCGAGAGATACGAGCCGAAACGGCTCAATTAGCCGTGGGCCACTGGAAGACTCGTTTCTTTCGCGTCGACCGATTTTGATTCCGCGAACAGCATCAGCAACATCAGCGCGATCCGTTAATGACACTTTCGACAGATGCTCCGAACATCAAGGCGATCTTTCTCTAAACATTTCGCGAAGCGGTTATGCGCGCGCATACGAATGACGGTCCCGCAGGGCATACCAGGGCATACCGCCCGTGGGAGTCATGGGAACGCCGAACGCAAATTGCGGAAATCCCTCTTCCAGTCTCCAGATATTCCGCATCATCTTCCCTAGATTAGATCGCTATTTGCATTGCTTGAAGTCTCCAAATATTTTTGCGCTTAAAATAAAATAAATATATATTTAGGCGTGGAAGAAAAAGAAAACAGAAATATACCGACAAACGAGTGCAAAAAGTACAAACAATGCGACAGACATTATTTACGTCAACCGATGACCCGACGACCATCGATGAAGTATCATTGAAGACAGCCAGCGGCAGCTTTACTAATCTTAGAGAATGTCAAGTTGACTCAATAGATAATTGCAGAGTAAAGAAAGATGTTATCGACTGTCGATGTAACTCGCAGGCACATTTTACAATACTTACTCGTCGTAAACAAAAATCATATAAGATATATATAGGATAAAAGTTAGTAGTATAAGAAAATGAACAGTATATTATAAGAAATTTCTTATCTATGTTCTAAAAATAATAATGGAAGGATGTCTTAAAAATAAATCCCTTAAAATTGGACTCCGAGATAAAAGCATAAGGTCTTTTTTATTAATAGTATAACAAAGCATAATATGATGCTTAACACTTACTCCAAATTTGCTGTATTATTTCTCTAATAAAAAAAGTATGAGATTGTTATCAACTTAATTACTATCATGTTGCAGAATGTTTGACAAATGATAATTTCAGACATAAATTACTATCTAAAGTTGTCACATCATAAAGACATTAATTTTCCAATAATTTAGTTGTAACAATTCTGATAGCAATACATGCCATGATTTGCGAACAATAGGCTTGTTCTTTTGGGCTGAACTTTTGCACAGTTCATCTTTCTTCCTCTTCTTTCCTCCTGGAGAGAAAAGGAAGAAAGATGAACTGATACAAAAGTTCAGTCAAAAAGAACAGGCCTAATTATATGACAGCAATAACACAGACAAATATTTTGTTATCTGACTATATATTTGATTTCCACCTTGATGTTAGCTTTTTTTTTAAATTCTTATTTACGTGATATTGGCTTTTTATCTTATTTTATAGCGTTCTTATCTTTTAAATTAGATTTAATTACGTCTCATCGTTTCTCAACATATCATGTTCCTTTATAGTTTAATAATAGTTAATTTGCAAGGTTGGGTAATGCTAAGTTAAGAAGATAAAAGTTAGGTTAAAAAGTTAAAAAGTTAATTAATTTTAACTTAACTTAGTTATATTTTAGACTCTTAACTTTTTAACTTAATTTAATTACATTTTATCCGTAACTATTAATTTTTTATTTAATTCTTTGAAGTTCAATCTCAGACATAATATACGCGGCAATAGCGATAACTTAAAATGAGATGAAAATTGCAAAAGTGAGCAAATTTATTAGGTGTTGACCAATGAAATTATATATTTTAGTGAATTTGCTCACTTTTATAATTTTCACCTCTTTCAAATTACAAAATCGACCCTCAGATTTCAATCTGTCAGAAACCGTGTATTTCGATATGTATTTAGTTTCTGATAGGTTGAAATCTATTATTCCCTCGTACTGTGTCGACATAAACAGTATATATAAACAAAACATGTAAATAAAATATAGAGTATTTTCTAAATAAATTTTCTATATATTTGTCATTTTCGTTATTTGTAAGACTGGAACTCTGGAATCATGAATTAAAAAAATAAAAAAAAGCAAATTTACTTTTAAAATTTTAACTTTATTTAAAACAAATTTTTCCAAGAATTATTAATGGAAACTGATATATATTAGATTAATATTATATTAGCTACGTTCAGCATTGTAAATCTCTCAGATATGCTAATAGACGTTTATAAGCGGAAATATATATGAAATATATGTGATAATATGTATAATTTATTACATCATTATTCCAAATGCTATCCTACATAATTCTGAAAATCAGTAAAATTGATCTAACTGTACTAATTTTTCAGCTTTATTTATGAAAAAAATATATTTTAATTATATGCGTTCTATCTTTTTGACAAAATCTATTAACCAGATATGGCACACTGTACATGCATTAACATTACAGAGTTCGTGGATTATTGAAGCATTTAAGCAGTTTCTGTACGATCACAAAGGTCAAACAGCTCTGGATGTAATACAGCTCAGGATGGGTAACGTGTGAAATTAATTGTCTAATTCAAGAAAAAAACTCCAAAAAAATTCAAGAATCAATTCCTGTAGCGGTAATTAGTCAAAATCAAAGAAATTAATGGCTGTTTAGAGCATCTACGAGTCGCTGCGTCCATTCCTGATGTGTGTGGAACAGCTACAGAAATTTATTAGAAGTCTGTGGTTCTACTGCAGAATAACTTGTTCTTTTACTAAAATTTGTGGAAACAATCAATCGCAGGCAGCGAAAATTTATTTCTCGGAACAGTAAGAAATGAACAAAAACAATCGAATTATCATATTAAGTGTGCGCGAGATATCAAGCCACTAACTGAAAGAAAAGAGTTTCTCCCACATCGAATTCACCCAGCAGCAGGTGGACGGATTTATTACGCACGGATTGCAGACTCTGATTTTCATTAAAGTAGGCAAGTCATTAAAGCAGATATTAAAAATATTCCGTGCGGACACTAAGTGATAGATCTTGCTATGTTTCTGCTGCCAATCTGCTATCACAGATTCTGTCAGCAGGTTCTGTTTGATTTCTGCTGCCAGTCTGTTTGCATAAAATGTTAACAAGTTCTGTTGGTAGAACAGGAGCAGAATGCGACATTAGTTATGGTTAGTCTGCTAACATCTTCTGATCAAATCTGCTACCAATCTGTCGACATCCTGCTAACATTCTGCTATCTGAGTAAATATGTTATGTGTATAGGTGATATATAAAAAGAGATCTCTAAATTGGTGATTGATACATTAATGATAAATTCTTTGTAAGATTTTAATACGAAAATTCTAATACAAAATGTTGAATTTATAATAGTCCTCAAGTGAAAAGAATTTAAGAACGATACGGTTAAAATGTAATAAGAGTAAAACTTCACGCGTTTAGAGATAATAAAATCTTTAATTAATGATAAATGATAATTTTTTATTTAATAATTTTATATATGTATATGTATATATGTATTAAAAGTATAAAAATTTAATATACGTTAATTATAACTTTATCGACAAATTCAATCTTAAGCTGGAACAAAAATACTTTTATCGACCAATATCATTGGGAAAACTTATTATCATGCATATGAATATAATAAATGTAGTAATAAAAGTCGACATATATTAACATTAATATCTGTTATTTAATTATTAATATAAGATATTGAACTATATATATTAATTAACAACTTTCTAAATCTTTTTACGACTAATTTTTTACGGATAAACAAATATAATTTTGAAAACTTTTAACATTTTTATTCTTTATTTCTTCCGATAAAGTTTAATTTATTTCACTAGTGCAGCGCGTGCAAAAAGTTGATACATTTTTTAATGTAATTAAAGAATCATAAATGCATTTCAAAATATACATATGTATATATTTTTAAATTGCATTTATAATTCTTAATAATTAGCATATAATTTTTAATAATTCTTAGTCTTGCAATCTCTGACCTACTTTTTGCACGCTGCACTGGTAATATGAATTAAACTTTATCTAAAAAATCGTGTGGACTATTACACTGAATATCCTGCATAAGTATAGCGTATTTATATATAAAAAATATATATCTATATATACAATAAACATAATTGCAAATTTAAATATCTTCGTAATCAATTAAAATGTGTATGTCCTTGCGTTTGAGCGTTATTCAGCTTCTTATCTGAAAATGTTTCAAATGAAAGATGTAAGATCTGAATGAACGTAAATATTAATTTAATTTCGGTATATAAATATAAATCTTCCAAAGAGAAAAGACATCGTGCAACATAGAAGTAAAAAAAAACAAATGTCTGATTTAAAAAATTTTGATACTTAAATTTTATTTTTTTATTACATACTATTTTTCTTTCTTTTATATGTTGCAAAATATGACGTACTGAATAAATGTTAAGTATAAATATTATTACATAGTTAAAAATATCTTATGATTTAAAAATTTAAAGGCCTTCTTCTATTTGTAAGATTTATTATACAAAATAATTTATTATTCTTTATTGAATTAATTCTTGTTTTACTTAAATACAAAAAATATGTTGTTTTCTTTATATCAATTTACCCTACACAAATAAATTCTACAATAAAGTTTAAAATTAAAATTAAAATTTTTTATTTTAGTGTTTATAAATGTGCTTGATTAGTAATCATAATCTTCTCCCTTTTAAACAATATAAATTTTTTATATAATATTTTAGATAAAATGGCAGAAATAAATACTTTAGGATGGGTCGATTATCTGGTTATAGCATCGATGCTGTGCATAAGTATTGGAATTGGTATTTATTATCGATTTAGTGGAAAACGTCAAACATCTGTGGAGGTAATTATTATTATTATTGCTAGATCTCTCTCTCTCTCTCTCTCTCTCTCTCTCTCTCTCTCTCTCTCTCTCTCTTTCTCTCTCTCTCTCCTTGTTAAAGAAAATCCTTAAAATAGGGCTTTTTTTGTATCGCTTTTTAATAAAAGCTAATGTTTCACAGGAGTACTTTGTTGCAAGTCGATCAATAAGCGTTATACCAGCCTCTATCGCTATGGTGGCTACCTTCATGGGTGGTTCTGGCTTGCTTGGGTTATCCGCTGAGACTTATATATATGGGACGCAAATTGCTGCAATAATCCTGGCATTTCTGGTAGCCACTCCGATTATATGTTACGGATTCCTACCAGTATTCTACAAGCTACAGGCAACAAGCGCGTATGAAGTAAGTCTGACAAAATTAAATTAGCCGGTAGGAAATTTTTGACGGCACGTATATTAAAAGAAATATCTTTTCTTTTAGTATTTAGAAAGGCGTTTCGGAGTAAAAACTAGGATGGTGGCTAGTTTTGTTTATTGGCTTCAACAGCTTTTCCATTCAGGTGTGGTGCTTTATGCTCCTTCTCTAGCCTTGGAGACGACCACAGGAATTTCCAGAACTATCAGTATTACTATTATTGGCCTTGTATGTGCCTTTTATTCGAGTATAGGTGGTATTAAGACTGTGATATTGACCGATATGTTTCAAAGTTTGCTTATATTTATCGCCGTGTTCTTAATTATTGGCATAGCTGCGAATGACGTTGGGGGATTGGGACAGATTTGGGAGATCGCGAGGCAGGGGCAACGGCTACAATTTGATAGGTATCGTGTCTACTTTTCTACATTAGTTGCACTTGATGAATTATGTACACATAACATCTAATTGATGTTTTTATTTTTGTTCATTGTTATTTTAGTATCGGCTTGGATCCAACAATAAGACATACCTGGTGGTCTCTTTTGCTGGGTGGTGCATGTACATATTTGATACTTGTCGGGGTGAATCAAGCACAAGTACAGCGTATGCTAACTGTAAAGTAAGTGTTATAATTTTTATAAGTATAATTCTGGATTAAATTAGAAATTATCAAATATTAGCTATATCGGTCAAAGCCTGGATCTTGGACGCTTTAAATAATTTCAAGTGAATTTTTATAAACCACAATTGTAGTTTCTTAAATTGCGCGCCGAATTGATTTCTCGAATTTCTATTTCTATAATATTTCTAAAATATTATAGCAATATTACAAATTAAATTGACGAACAGCTTAATAATTTAGTGCTTAATTTGTATCGTTTTAAAAAGATCTTAATGTACTCTAAAAAAATCTGTAAATAAATTCATAGTATAAAGGCTTAAGATGCTTGTACGGAATGCTAAAGATCCAGATTCGACTCCCGGCCAAGGTAATAATTTTCCTAATAAATTTATTTAATTATTTTCAGTACATTAAACTACAGTATAACTGGTTTCAACCGGTATTGGCATTATTTCTTAGTTATTTGTGTTCACATTACACAGTTCTAATAAATCGTTTATTATTAGTCAAATATATTAGAGTATTTGTAACATTTTACTTATCAGATGAAATTAATCATACAATTTTGGTTTTCTGTGTTCATGTTATTAAATTACTTTCTTTTTTAATATCAATTATATGTTTATTGATCAAATTGATTTAAAAAATTAAAGAAAACGTTAAATAAATTTTGTTTCAGAAATATGCAGGCTTCGCAAAGAGCCATGTGGCTGTCTCTGCCTATTCTGACATTTCTCTGGCTCACGATTTGTTTCTCAGGATTAGCAATATACAGTAAATATTACAATTGCGATCCACTTCTCGAGAAAAGAATTACTTCACCTGATATGGTTATGCCATTATACGTTATGGAAACGATGTCCAACATACCTGGCGTACCAGGCCTCTTTATTGCAGGTAATACTTTTATCGGGAATCGAATATGGCTTCTGTGTATGATGTCTGATAGAAATTATATGTTACAAATTACGGAAATAAAAATATATTAAAATATCAATGTTTGAAATATAATTTTACGCTTAATTAAGACAATTTTAAAATAAATTTGTGGCGGACCCCAATGAGAAATGACAATGAAATCAATATCGAATCGACATCGATTTGATGTCGATTCCATTATCATTTCTCATTGGGACGTGTTTACTAATCATGGGTTCTTTTTTTTATGTATAATCAAGACTACAATAATACGAAATATTGCAGCAATATTTCAATAGTACGCAATATTACAAACATTGCAGTAATATTATAATTTTGTGGGAAATTATATTGCAGCAATATATTGAAATTTTGTAATTGTACTGCAATATATTGTAATTTTAATATTTTATAAAAAATATTGCAATATGTTACTGTCCATATTTCGTGCTGTAGTTGTTATAACACATGTCTAAAAATTAATGAAAAGTAGTCCAAAGAATAGTTAATGTGTGAATAAAAAAAATAAATAAGTTCACATGGAGTAAAAGTTAAATAATGTGAATAATCGAAGTAATATAGATAAAGAAAATCATACGTCTACACTCTACATTATTATGAGTCACAAGTTAAAATTGAAAATATTCATAGCACGATGATTGATGCATGTTAGATACTGACTGTCAGTGCCTGTCCTGCATCATACTATATATATTTTTCATTTTAACTTTTGACTCGTTATGTAAAAACGTATGATTTTTCTATTTACTTAAATTATTTACATTATTTAACTTTTACTTAATTTTATCTAAAGTTTGGAAGATGATGTTTACTTATTTTCTAAGAAGATATTTATTTATTTTCTTTTTCACACTGACACACTGTTTCTTGGACTATTTTTTATTAATTTTTGGACGTGTGTATTAATTACTTCGTACGCATTTTTATAGCATATTCAGGGTTTTTACGCTTATTGTGCGTAAAACTTTAAATAAACTTATTGCGAAAAATATTATCTCGGGACTTGAACCCGGATCTCTTGTATTCTGTACGAGCGTCCTAAGCCATTAGATCACCGTGGTCAGTTTATTTAAAGTTTATTTAAAGTTTTCAGCACATTAACACTCTTATAATATGATATCGGATCGAAGATTGAGAATTTGTTTGTCAATTTAATTTAACTTGTGATATTATTGCAATAGTTTAATTGCGTTTGATAAAGTCCAGAAAAATTTCGGTGCGCAGTTTGAATAACTACAAAAATATATATGCATATAGGATATATGTAGATAATTCACTGTGAATTACATATTTAAGCATTGAGAAGCTTTGACCGTTATAGGCTTGAATATGCTTATACTTAATATATAATACTATGCAATTGAAATTTTATCGCATTAAATTTTGTTTTGATATTTGCATATCAATTTCCGCGCTGACAGTTATATGTTTTTATCAACTTATTTTATTATTGATTAATCTTAGTCTGTTTATGGGTTTTTAGGTATTTTTAGCGCAAGCCTCAGTACAATTTCTGCGGCGCTAAATTCTCTGGCGGCAGTAACGTTGGAGGATTATCTGAAACCCTTATATAAAAAATACAGTGGGCATGAATTGTCCCCTACAAAGTCAGCTTCCATCGTTAAAGTACTCGCTTTCGTGATTGGTATTATTGCCATTGTACTGGCATTTTTATCACAATTTATGGGTAGTCTAGCTCAGGTAATGTTCATTACTATATCTAAATGTAAGACCGATGAAGAGAAAGTAAATATCTCTGGTTCCCTAGACTGTAATGACTATCTTGGGAGTTGTCGGCAGTCCGTTGTTAGGTATTTTTACTCTTGGCATGGGCACGGAATCGGCGACGGAAGTTGGTGCGATAGTTGGTGCTCTCACGTCATTTTCATTTCTATGCTGGATCACATTTGGTCATCCACGTCCTAAACCACCTAAATTGCCAATTACTATCGAAGGCTGTGATAAGAATAGTACAAATATAACGATGTCCATTGTGCAGAACGTCATGAATTTTTCCAAGTAAATGATTTATCGAAATAATTATATGAAAAGAATGGTTTTGCTGAAAAATATAGAAATAGAGGCAAATGCAAATAATATGTTGGATCATTAAAATAATTATACGCTCGAATGTCGATATTTTTTTGCGACATTATCGTCATGCTCTAGAGTGTTCTACAGAATTTTAATGATTCAACATAATTATTTAGTAAACAAACTGCACTTAGTATGACAATACACTAGCAATATATTTGCTATAAGATATTTAATAAGCAAGAAAATAAAATTTAATTGATCTATACCAGTATATTATAATAGATTCCATTTCTCAAACACTCAAATGGAATCCATTATTTAAACGTTTACGAAACGATAGATTTTGCTCACCATTTCGTACAAAAACAATATTTAATGCGATAAGATTTTAATTATATGTTTTAGCTACATTTTTCGAGTCATGTTGAGACCTCCACTTTCCAAATATGTTCTCAACAGATTTTGCTGCCAAGGTATTTTCAAATCTGTATTTCGTCTAATTTTTATATCTATAATATACTTCAGCATAACCATTCTATGTATATATACTCATATAAGATTGTCTAACGGATTGTTGTATCTTCTTTTTAGGAGCAATAGCGACAGCTCGTACTTCTATTTGTATCGCATTTCGTACATGTGGTATTCCCTTCTCGGATTCTTAATAACGTTCTTAATTGGACTACTCATCAGCAATCTATCTCGTTTATTCATCCGGAATGAAAACAGCGAATTAGACACTGATTTATTCTTTCCCGTGATAGCGCGGCGTATACGTTATAGGCGATTTTGTAATAATACAAAAAATGAAGAAAATCTTCCATTAAATAGAAGATATTCTCTCAGCGACGTAATTCACGAAAAAGACGATGCTGTCCATAAAATTTGTACAAAATCCTAATAGTTTGATTGTAATCTTAAATAGGTGTTGACACATTTCGTACGTTAGACTTCCGTACAATCAAAGAAAAGAATGACCCCGATGATGCAATCGATTAAATCTATACAAAATTATGATAGTTTAAATGTAACTTAATATATACTACCGTTCACAAATTCGAAAACGCTTGCGATTTTTTTACATTTTAAAACTAAACGTCGGTGAAAAAAAAGAAGTTTTTAAAAATGCATTTTTAAAAAAATAGAATTTTTTTAACACAGGCGTTTGAATTTTTTGCCTCTAAAATATTTTATATATAATTTGTGAAATTACATAAAATGAAAATTGATATTTTTTAAGTATTTTAGTTTTACTTTTAAGCGCTGTATCTTGATAAAACTATAATTGGACTTAATAAATATTTTAAAGTAGACTTTCTAGCTTTAAAATATTCTTTTTAAAAAATGGTACAATATATGATTTTTCGCAAAGATATCGAACTTCATGTATAAAAATTTTTAGAAATATTCATAAACATCGAAATTAAAAGTTTACGGATAAAGCAAAAGAGAAGCAATGTTTGTTTATAATGTACTTCGATTCGTATAAATTTTTTCAAAAATTTTTAAGAACTTTTTCGATCGTCAATAATTTAAAAAAAACTGAAGTATGTATACATATTTGTATATGTACTTATTATATACTTCTTACAGGATAATACAATAAAGAGTAAACAATATTATTAAATATCTTTTTATTTTTTATTATTTATAATGTGCTTAAGTAAATACAGTATATATATATATATATATATATATACACGCGCATATATATATTATTTATCTAAATTCACAATAATGTTTACAATTGATACACATCATATAAGAAATATATGGAATTGTACATACAAACTTTGTACAAAGCTCTTTTTTATAATTAAATACGATTCTTTTATATACAAGTCGGTATTATTGAAATACAAACTCATGTTCCATTTTTAACATTTCTAGCATTGAAAACTAAAATTTATATTAATATTTACTTATTTATTATATCATGTCCTTGAATTCCTTGGGATAATAATTTATCATCTTCATTAATAGTACAAGACGCTATCATTTCTTTCGACTTTGCAACCTAATTGTAAGCAAAAAATCAAATTTTGTATTAATAATCATTAAATAATATGTACCGTAATATTAAATAATACATTATTTAATATAAAGTAATATTTTATATACACATATATGTATATAACATAGTTACGTTTAATTTAATAGTTAAATTTTTCTTATTAATCTTTTACATGCAAAACAGAACGTAGTTATTAATCAAAATGGATTTAGCTAAGAAATAATAAAATGTAGTTTAATAAAAAAAATAATAACCTTGATTTGCTGAAGTTCTTCGTGTGTAATATCTTTCTTTGAAGTCTTTAAATATTTTCTTATAAATGGTGCTACGACCATCGGATCTAACTTTTCAATATCTTCGGAGGTAATCAAAGTTACGATGAGACCGACACTAATAGTCACTAAAGCACCAGTCATGGTATACCAAAGATAACTGAGCCGAAACAATGCCCATGGTTCCCTATTAAATGTAATAGCTACTACATTACTTGATACAAAAATAAAAAATGTTTTTCAAATGTTCAAAATAGTGGAATTTTCAAACTGCTAAATTTAGAAAAGCCATTAACAAATATTTAAAGAACATTTCAAATGCACGAAATGTAATTCTCTGTAGAATAAATGAACTTTCTCTTAGTAAAACGTGGAATAATTTTTAAAAGAAAAACCATTTCTAACTTATTAATGAAAGGTTTAAGTTATGCAAAAATCAGGAGCGACAAGCACTAACTTCAATAATTAATGACTATTAATAATTTAATATCTAAGAGTTATTAGCAGTTATTTTATGTATAATTAACATTATTTAACTTACTCTCCAACGTTGTTCAAAATTGTATCTGGTGGTACAGATAATAATAAATTCTCTACTTGTGGAAATGAATAAGTACATCCTTCTGTGGTTACGGGTTTCGTATCGAATCTGTAAAAGCGTAAATGTCACGGAACATTCGTAATATTATTATTCCTTTAAAGGGAATAACAAAATATAACAAAATGCAATATTAATTGTGTTATCAATGTTTGCTGGTATCTAAATCTAGAGAAATTATTTAAATAATCTAAATAAATGGCTTCATCTCATCTTTACTAGAATACTATTGTTATTTGTTACGTCCAAGCTCCGGAATGCCAAAGAGCTACGGAGAACTGAAACCAAATCTTAAGGCTCTATAAATAGAAATAAGACACAATTTTTTAAACTTCAATTGTTAATGATTTTTGAACGAACAGCTACTTACAATCTTTTGAAGATTTTCAGGGTGATAACATATCAAAGTCAAGGTCATCGGTGCGGTATCCGTTAATTAAAATAATTATTCATGGAAACAATAATATTCCGCTTCTTAGACAATATTCCGAAAATTATGTTTTGCCTCTTTTGGCGATTTTTCCCAAAACGGAGGAAAAACAAGCATATTTCTAAAGAACTTTTATCTTAGTTTATGAATTCTTGACACGCTTCCAAAGTTTGACCATTTAACAAACAATTTTTATTTAAGACATATATGAAGATAATATAAATATTAGGAAAAGATAAACTGGAGCCATTTAATTAATCTAAATTATCTAGATAATTTCATCCAGATACCAGCAGACACTGTATATTGTATACACATGTATTGATATACATAATATTTTGATATTAACTTAATTTTTCCACTCATGACAGCTGCTTCAGCAGAAAGAATAAGCCAACCCATGAAACTCAAACCTGCTATTCCTCCGATTAGAGCACCCTGTCGAATTTAATTGAATCACTTATTTATTTATTCTCATCAACGAATTTAAATATAATTTTCATCAAGTTAATATAAAAAAAGTTTATCTTTAACACATGCCTTGCCATTAATCCATGGTAATAACATTCCCATGTTGAAAATGCCAAAGGATGGTCCGTTAGTAATGGCGCCTAGACTTATGGACAACTATAACATTCAAATATGAAAAGAAGATTAATTTGCATTTGTTAACTGATGACTCCATGTTTACCTGTAATACATGACTGCCCGCCTGCTCGACGACGAAAACGAGAGCAACACAAATTATTCCTAAAATGACAACCGTCAACTTCATAAAGATATCAGCGCCCCTAGGCGTAAAAGGAGTCTTCATAAAGGGCTTAACAAAATCCTCCAGCACCACGGCTGCCATGGAGTTTAGACCGGTTGATAATGAACTGGAAGAAAGAGATCTCAAACTAATTTTTTAAATATACATACCGAGAAAGAAGGGGGAGAATAGGAGAAGAACGAAAAAAAAGAGCAGAAGAGGAAGAGAGAAGAGGGAACGGTGAAGCGAAGGGAGGGATGAAAGAGAAAAAGAAGGAGGAGGAAAAGGAAGAAAGAAGGGGGGAGAGGAGGGGAGAGGGAGAGGGAATCAGAGAGGACCTTTCCCTGTCTGTCTAGGGGTGTACGACTTTCCACGCGACCGAGGTCCACCTCATAATCAGATAAGGGTTGGGTCAGGTTATCGAACTTGGCAACATATATCAAAATCAAGGTGATTGGAGATGGCTCCTCTTTTCTGAATATTTACCAAATATGTATATAAACATGTATATCTACCTAAGTGCGGCACTAAATACACCAGCTACGAAGAGACCTGGTAGTCCCGGAAAGTTTCCTAAAACGTTCATAACTAACAACGGTAATAGTTGATCCTTGGCTCGTGCTAACTGTATTGCACATAGATGTAATCAGTAATTAATCGCAGCCTTAACATTGAATATGAAAGCTAAATAAATATAAATATTACCTTAGTCGTAAGGGGATCGCATTCATGATACCAAGCATAAATCAACATGCCAGAATATCCACACATAAGTATCAGCATTGTTACGCCGATCATAAAACACCAAAGTGCTCTAAAACGCATAGTTATTAAAAACATTGATTATATTATTATTATATTATGATAACTTGATTATATGATGATATAATTATATATTTATAATATAGCTATAATAATTATAATACTATAACTATAATAATTTATAATATAACCTTAATAAAAAATCGGGAATAGATAGACCATAATAATTAAGTATAACTATTGTTGCATTCATACAAGTTCAATTTTCCAAACATAAAATTACATTGTATTTTGAGTTTACTATACATAATCAATTAAAAAAATTTTTTTAATTACCATCAAAATCAAGAAAACATTTGTCTTTAGACCAAAATTGTAAAAACATTTTAATATCTACAATTTGCGTTACGAATATGTCGCAAAAATATCGCAAAATTGGTTGCAAAAGTAGTTACTAATATATAGTTTTTGTAACATTATTATAGTTGAAAATGTTGAAATATCATTAAACGATTCTAATAAACAACGTGTCAAAATGAAGTGAAAATTTAAAAAATATAAAAATAAATGTTTAGAACAGACTCTCAATCTTAAAATAATAATAACAAAGATATTCAAGGCTAATAAGAGTCAGCGTGGGAGGGAATGCGTGCAATTATTAAATTTCGAAAATTTAAAGTATATAAATTCTATGGTTTTCCACAAATAATTGAAGCGCTTTAGTGGTAATGCTAATACAGGATGTAAATGAATAAATTCTAAGGGCGTATTCCCCATCGATTAAATATTAAAAAAGTTCTCATGAACATGGATCTAGAAACGCTTAGTTTTTTAGATAGGAGGAATTTACACGTAATGAACATTCAAGCATTTTTTAACATTAAACACTAAAATCGCTAAATTTTAGAATTATGAAACATTTTTTTCAATCTTTTTTCTTTACAGTGAATTCTCTTTAGTTAACAATGAATATGTATAAGATCGAAAGCTATGATGCCAAACCATTTTGAATAATTTTTATAATAAAATGTTTAAATATTTATTGAAAAAAATTGAATATAAAATGAATTGCCTATACGAATATTCGTAGTTTAAGTATGTTAGCAATACATTATAGGACGATAAGATATAATTAATAAATAATTGAAATGTATTTATTAATTAAATTAACTGCAAATGTTTCAACTCTGGATTTGACTTCCTATTCATTAAGGAAGTCAAGTATAAACAACAATATAAGGAAATATAAGTATCAGATATAAGTACCCTCTCTCACGGTCATGAACCCATTATCATAATTAGATAAGAAGAGACTCACGTATCTAAATGACGATTTACTGAACTTCTGGATCCAATTTATTTTGATTTTATTCTGATATGTGAATATCCTCTTTCCCTTTCCTCTTCCCCATCTAGCTGTGTAACGGATGTCTATTACAGGAGGAGCACATACAGCACTGATTGTCACGAAACGTTTTTCAGAAAGGCTTCAACCTTTCATATTTAAAGTGCAACAATTCTGAAAGGATTTTGCAATATGTCATTTGAAATGTTGCAACAAAAATGTTTCTAAAATTTATCACACATATACAGAAAATTTAAAATCATACGCAAACAGTACAAAAAAAATCATTATACATTAAACTGACGTTAAAATATTAATGAAATTTTTATATTTTTTGTAATGTTTTGAGATACGACCCACACATCCTTAAGAAAGATTGTGCATTACTATGTTAAACATAAAATTCCTCCTACTTAAAACTGAGCGTTTCTAGACTTATTCAAATTAATGTTTACAATAATGTATTAGTATTCAAACTAACGTATACAGGATCGCCCACGTAAAGTGCGTTTGTGTATATGTTTGTAATGAGTCAATAATAATAAATCAATAATAATAAATGTGCAAAATCTACACACACGCAAAAACACGATGTGCAAAATCCAGCAACCTCGTCGTGGTGCATATCCGGTAATGCAGGTAATGTTGGTAGTATATGTCAAAAATGTGAGGGTAACTTTGTGAAGTACTGCGTAACTTCGCGAAAAAAAATCGCAGCAACTTTTTTTTTTTAAATTGAAGGGGAAAGTTTGAACTTTAACGCTGCTGTAAATGGTATTCCTCCAAAAAATTTACAAAGTCCATATATTCCGTCAAACTTTGCAATTTTCAATATGACAAACACACTCTCATATTTTGAGAGTTAACAGTGACAGGGGTGCATTAAACTTAAAATCTGGTCATATCATCTTAAAGTAGAGATTTCAAGCTTTAATTTGTTAAAAAAATACATTCTACGATAATTTTTTGCAGTTATCGTTAGTCAAAGTTGGCTAATTTTTGTCCACAATTTTTCTATGCCATAATTTTTTTGGGCAGTGTATATTATTATATATATATAAAAGTTTACTTATTAAAATAGAATACCTTCTTGCTGATTGTAAAGTAGGAAGTGATAAATATCGTTGAATCATGTTTTGATTAATAGCGGAGATTTGTATCCAATGTATGAAGCCACCGATAGTAAGCGCCCAAACTGTGTGTCTCGTCAAAGGACTCCAATCCATCCTATTAATCAATAATCATACTTTAAATTGTAATTAGTATCTTTCTAATATATTTTTATTGTAACGATAATACTCTCTTTCTTCCTCTCTCTCTCTCTCTCTTTTTCCTGCCTCATTCTATATACATTTTGCTCCTTCCCTCATTTCCTTCCTTTTTTCTATCCTTTTTCTCTTTCTTTGAAAATTGAAAGAACGCTATCATTAAAAGAATAGTAAAAATAGCTCTACCCATGTATTTAATTATACATCCCTTTTTCTGTCTTTTCCTTCCATCATTTCAAATGCGAATAATATTACACCACCAAACGTTAATTAGATTATATATAAATCGAGATAAGATTTCTTTAAAAATAATTTTAAAAAACAAGTAATTAATTAGATTATATTTTTCATTATTATATTTGTTATCTTGATATCGTCTCCCCCACTCCAAGCGATGTGTGACAATACAAATATTGGTGGCTGACAAGTTTTGTTATATCGTAAAAGTAAATATAATTATCGCTAGATTTACGATATTTCTTACAGCTATAGAATACAGGAAATCGTGGCCGATCGTGAGTGCAATGCTGGATAACGATAAGCAGACGTCCCATTCTTAAAACGGGTTTATTTTATGAATCTTATGTTTTATTGCGTAACTTGATGCCTGCTTTCTTACGTTTAAAGTGGAATCTTTATCAAGCTCGGGTGACAAATTTTGGTGTTCACTATCGCATGCGCGATATAGATGTCTTTTATGTGTTATTGATCTCTTCTTGTAAAAGGGAAATCTCCCAAGATCTGTTTATTTTATAATGCATGCACGGATAAATCCCGTTAAATTCTATTGTCACATCCTCTTAATGACACTGTGCACAGTAAGACTGGAGTCCCATGAGCAGAAATTTACAGCGGAACGGAACAGTGCGACTAATCATAATTCTGCAATCATTACTCTATTTTTTGTTTTCTACGGTCGTGATTTTTTTTTTATCTCGCTGTTCCGTTATAAATTTCCACTCATGGGACGCCAGTTTAACGCTTTCTTGATCTAAAATTAGATGGAATGTACGTCCGAACATTGGAGAGAGAAAGAACAAAGAGTGCATAGAATGCAAATAACACATAAAAATTAAAAATAAAAATTAACAATGATAATAAAGGACTCTTGATAATAATACGAAATAAATATAATAATAGGGCATATAAGAGTCAATAAATTTTATAAGAGTCAATATTATTGACTCTTATATGCCCTATTATTACATTTATTTCAAATTAAAAATAAATGTATAATGCACTATTATCAATTAAAGATATTATTGTTTAATGCACGCACGCAGGAAATTCGAGTCTTCCCGATTCTAGATTTCTTCGAATTACCAGCGACAATCCACCAACGTCCGCTGTTCCCTTGACTACAATTAATAACATGGAGCCGAACATCAAGAAAGTCTGAAAGAAATCTGTCCATACTACTGCCTTGAGACCACCCTAAATAAAAAATATTTTTCTACAAAATTATAATAAATAAAAAAGCTAAAAATGGAGATAAAGATTTTAGGTAAAAATGGAGATAAAGAAAGGCACTTTCAATGATCTTAATCTTAACATATCATTGCATGATTGATAGAAATATGATATCTCAGAATTAAAAGTTTTTTTAAATTTTGATTCGAAACGTTTTAATTAAGAAAGTAAACATGCAATTTCTATAACTTTATCTTCTTTGCGTGTTATACTTTCAATTATAATATATTTCAATTATAATGTATTCTCTCTTTAAAACTAAATATCAGTAGATCATGAGTTTCTAATTCCAACATTCGAACACTGCAATTTTAGTATAAAACCCGATCTACATAAGAACGCAGGACGCAAATTTCTAGAGTCTCTAGAACGCAGGAAGTTGGGTGAACTTCAACTTTTGCGTTCTGCATCCTGCGTCTACAATATTGCGGTCTACAATCTATACAATCTGAAATATCTCAAGCTTATTAGAGATGCCTCTCTTATCTTCATTTCTACCAAAATTTGTCTTAAGTTATTGTCTAAATACGTATTATAAAGATCGATTATGTGATGTGTAATTCAATAAAAATCAAATATCTTTTTATATTAGAAAAAAATAAAGAAGGAAAGTATAAGATGTACGCAGATACACATTTGATTTAAATTTGAATATTCGCATCATATTGTTTTCTTGGACCTTCTATTTGTTTTTATTAACATTTTTTTAAAAAAGTTAATTATCTTACCACACAAGTGTAGAATATACAAACGATACACACAAAAGGTGTAACAATGTGTACGTTTACTCCGGTAACTAAAAATAGAACAATTCAAAATAATTTTTTTTATAACAAATTTCATGTTTGCACGATATTTTTTTTAACGAGTTAAAATTATGCATACATAATGAACATACAATTAGTTTCTAATATTGTGCACATTTAGAAATTATTGGATTAATTCTTTATGAAATTTTTATTAAACTTTTATTTGAAAAATATATACCTTGATTGAAGGCCAATGCAGGTACGTAGATGACAATTGGAAGCCAAGTTATCTAAATAAAACATTATCAAGATGTATATTTATAGCAGGATTTATACAGATATGATTTCTGATTTTACTCACGATACCGATGGAAAATAAGACTGAACCTAGTAGCCTTATCCTTTTATCAAAACGCTTTTCGAGGTACTCATAAGTGCTGGTGAGTTTCAGCTCGTGAAAAACTGGCAAATATATGACGGATGTAACAAGGGTGACAAAGATTATCGTACAGCAAAGGAATAGATAACTTGTGCCGTGTACATAAATCTCCGTTGGTGTACCCAATAACGAGATACCTGTTACACATTAATTAAATATAATAAGTAAAAAATCATAATTATGAAGAACGTGGAATTACTCTAAATATATAATATATATACAGTTTTTCATGACAATAAGCTTTATAGTTTTTGGCGAACATAAGTAAATACGGAAAATACTTTGTCCAACTTTTTCTTTCTCGATTTTGAATAATTAAATAATCTCTGACAAGAAGTGTTAGTACTGCGAGTGTTTTAGGAAGCTCTCGACATCGGGTATTAGATTCTGGAATCAAAATAGGGCATTCCGTTTAAAAAAAATCGGTGTGACCTTGATCTGATCTTGATAAAGGTAGCGACGCTACCTAAGATCAAACTGATAAGATCGGTGAATAGATCATTTAAAACCCTACAATTTTTGTTGGAGACATTTCTTTCGAAAATGCTTAGTTTTCGAGATATTTCATCGGTCCGGGACTTTTTACTCACCCTTATGTCTTATATATTTCATTATATAATCCATTTAATGTGTACATTTCACTGTCACATTTGAAGCATTTGTAAATGACAGCATATTTACAACTTCGTTATCTTCTTATCTAATCTGGTGATTTATTACCATTTAAAAATAAAATAGCAATGTCGTAATAACAATTAATAATTTGATGAAAAATTTCTATACTATAAATATACACAGGATGTAATTAAAATAAGGTAATAAACTTCGGGACTGAACTTCCCACACTAAAACATGAAAAAAAGTTCGTTATGAATATGTGTCCGCAAATCTATTGTTACCGACATAGCTTAAAATATTTGCAGGACCAGTTGTATGGCCCCCATGATCCTCCGATCTAAATCCTCTAGATTTTTTTCTGTGAGGACATTTAAAGATTTTAATTTATGAAATTCCAATCGCCAATCATATTACGCCAATGCATCTTTGGGTGAGTTACGCATGAAGCGCATGATGTATCATTTTATCCTTCTTTATTATTTGGTAAACAATAAGAATAAATAATGTATCATGCGCTTCATGCGTAACTCAGAATGCACCCTTTGATGCTTGTGACACGATTCGCAATTGCCCTGAGATCTTTGAAAGAGTGCGACCCAACGTGTCCAAGCGTGTATTGAATCAAGTGAGAAATACTTCGAATATTTGTTTTAGCTAAAAATTGAAAAAAATTAATATTAACATTTCAAAATAGTCAACTCAATTGTTATTTATGGACTCCTCAATATTTAAATAATAGATATTAATTAAAATCAAAATAAAAAGGCTATATATAGGAATCAGCGCGGAGGACAACGCGCAATTATTTATAAACAAAATTTTTAATTATATTCGTCAATATCAATCATTTAATCGCAAATACACGTACGTACGTTTCGGTTCAAGTTCGAGTTCGTCTTGTTCGAACCTTTTTTTTCATGTATTGGTGGGAGGAGCTCGACCCCGAAGTTGTCACTTTATTTCACATCTTTATTTACACTCTGTATATTTAATAAGAATAAATAAATTAAATAAATAATAAATATTAAAAAAATAATGTTATAGCTTGTATGTATAAATTTTACACACACATACAATATAATTCAGAGGATGGAAATAACTCGTTAATTGTAACAAAATTACAATTACAAGTTACTTTTTTTTGGTAACTTGTAACTGCGTTTAATTGTTCATATACAATTATATATAATTTTATATGATTATATATGAAATATTTTTTCCCGGCTTCCAACTTATATGATATAATTTCCGTAAAAAAAGAATTTTTTAAAACAAAAATTAATAAATTATATCAATAAATTATAAAATTATAAATTTATAAAAATTATAAAATTATAAATTATATCAAAAATTATAAAAATCAATAAATTATAAAATTAAATTGACATGTAATTTAATTATATTATATTTACGTTGATAAGCATTTTAAAATATTGAAAAATGTATTGTAAAAAATATCAGTCGGATAACATTTCACAAGGTTGAAAATTAGTTGGCGTATGTAGATTGTAGAATTGAATATATATATTGTATTCACACAAATATTAAGACTTGGCTCTCTCGCGACGATACGATGAGGGGGAAATTATATACAATAAATTATTTGCTGAATAAAGTTTCATTTTGTAAGTTTTTATTTAAAAGCACAATTTCATAATCCTAAAATCTGTAAAATATGTGATAAACTAAGATATTTGTCTAATAGATATCTATGTCATATAGAAATATAAAATAATTCCTAAAATACTCAGCTCTGTATGTCAACTGCTATTAGTCTCGAGAGGTCTCTCGGCTGAGGCGGATGTTAAAGCTCTAGATATACTAAAGTAGCGCAATAAGCTCCATTTTCGACCTAATAACTATATCATATATAACTAATAATACTACCCAGATAATATTTTGTCGGCATTTTGCTGATAATTTGCTTAAAAATTTTGCAAGCAATTTGCCAACAAAGTAAGTCCTCATTTGATGCAACATTGCAAGCAAAGAAACACACGAACTATAGTAGAGTAACTTTACAATAACTTTGCGGCAACGATTGTGGTAAAAGTGTTTGATTATGGCAATATTTCGGCAAAATTGGAGCAATTTTATTTATCATTAAAAGTACTTGTACAAATGTTAATTTGACAAAATTATGGCAACATGGAAGCAAAATTTTATATTTAGCAAATGTTTTTGCCATTATCATGGCAACATTACGACAACAAGTATTAACAAATAAATTACACTATTTTGCTTTTGGACGAAATGTTATCTGGGATATAAGAGCTTATGCAGGCACAGGCTTCTAGTGTTTGGGGAAGGGTGACATTTTTGGGACAATCGCGTCTTTATTAACATTTTTTTTATTTCGATTTCGTTACTGATCAAAATCGCTACAACATATAGAGGCATACGCCATACAAAGATGAAAAAGAAGAAGCTATCAAATGCCATACACAGCGCCCGCGCTCTTGCAGCGATTTTTGATAGCTGAGAAATAGGCCATTATTTTAGGAATTATTTTACACTTCTGTGTGATATATATCGGACAGATACCTCAGTTTGCCGCATATTTTACAAGTTTCAGAATTACGAAATGTTTTGAAGAGAAGAAACCAAAAACTAAAGCTAAAACTACTGTCATTATTGCATGTTGCTTTTATTAACATTTAAATAAAGAATATTACAAAAATACATTTTTTAAACTGATTTTAATTTAGCACTTATTCTAAAAACTGATCTTAAAATGTAACGGAAAAATTATTATTTATTATTTTTTAAGTAACGATAACTGTGTGTGTGTGTGTGTGTGTGCAACGGAGTTACTTTTAAAAATCATAGTAATGGTAGCTTATTGAACTTTTTTGACTCGGTAACGAATAACCGTAACTTGTTACTTTTAAAAAATAACTTTCCATTCCCTGCTTTAATTTATTTGCAATAGAAAAAAATAATACGTACGTAGAACAAAATACGAAATATATTTATACCTGATATAAAACTGGCTAGCAAACTGAGGCTGATTGGAAATGTGCTCATATTCCTCCCGCCAACCAGGTATTCATCTTCACCTGAGGACTTCTTTATGAAGCCGAAATAAATACCAACGATGCCACATACAACCAACATTCCAGCGAATACAGCATAGTCCGACGTATCGAAATTTTGCATAGAGTGAATGATTTCCTGGACAGTAGGCGTTTCTGGCGCCCATTTTGCTATACTTAGATCATTTGAGGTCCCCTCCGAAGTCATCTTGTTACACAATGAATCTGATGAAATATGTCGAAGAAATATTTCGTTCTCGAAATCTTGGAAAAGAAATTATAAATGAATCTTCTAATGATGTTTTAACAATGCTTCTATCAATTTATATGTTTACACGGTTGATTTAGTAATGACAGTAGTTATATCTATAATTAACGTAAAATATATAAACGACCGTTTGTACTGTAATATCTCAACATAATTGTTATTCTACATCCGATAGCGAAGATATTGACTACTTTTACACGGATACCCTTAATCGGGTTTAATAATATCCGTAATTATGAAATTGGCCAATCATAGATATTCCTCTAAAGAATGAAATGACTGTGATTAGCTAGTTTCTAAGTACAGATGTTATTAAACTCGATTAAGGATGTCCAAGTAAACGTAGTCATTATGAAGTAGACGTATAAAATTGGTTTTAAAAGACCGTGTAAACGCAAGGAGCATACATATATGCTAATCTTGAATGCAACGAGCTTATCCCTGGTGGAAAAATTTCGCTGAAATGATATCATGTTTTGGAACACTTTTCAACCAAAAATTTCAGCATTTAAAAAAAATTTCAGTTTAATTTCAGCGACTTTTTTAAATTTTAGCTGAAAAATTCATTTTCAGTAAAATTTAAGCCAAATTTCAGAGAAATTTTAGCGATTTTTCAATATGTTAGCTGAAAAATTCATTTTCAGTGAAATTTTAGCAAATTTTCAGCAGTTTCATTAAAATGTTCCAAAATGTATAGAATAATTTTAGCGAAATTTTTTCACCAGAGATAACAATCAAAGAATTATACAATTAGATTTTATTTCATCGTAGAATAAATTTAAAACCGTTTCGTGTAAACGAGTATATACATTTTGAGAGTTATAACTACGGATGTTACTAAATCCGATTATGTAGATGACTTGGGTCAGTGCAGATAACTTGGGACAGCATGTATCTATACTTTTGTTAAATTCAGTTGTAGTATCTATCCATGAGTCATTAAAGAAAATAAAAAATTTAAACTTTCTCTTTAGAGACTCATGAATGGATATCACGATTGAATTTAACAAAAGTACTGTCCCAAGTTATACCTAACACTGTCCCAAATCATCTACATTTACGGCAGTTTCCGCGTAAGAGTTACATTTGTGCGTTTTTGTCGTACGACAAATTTTTATAAATTTTGATAAAATATTTAGATAAAATTAAACTCATTCTGGACTCAATAAAAGAAAATTAAAAAATATGCTAAAATTGAAAGTAAAAACCCAGGAAAAAATGTATATATAATTATATATAATTATATGTATAAAAAATTGCTATATTTTATATACAATTATTTTATATACAATATATAATTATATATAAAATATGTCCATATATAACATTTTTTCCCAGGAATTATAATAGAATTCTTAAATCGATGTTATTCAAATAATTTCTGATTAAATATGTTATAAAAACAATTTTATAAAACATTTATAAAAATTAAATTTTAAGTAACATACATTTTAAGAAATGTATAAATAGAATATTAAGTAGTACCCTTATTATTTCATTGTCCGTAAATTATAAAAATATCACAAATAATAAAATTTTTATGACGTAGATATCCTTGCAAAGACAAAATGAGCACTTCTTTTTTGAGAGCTTATACTTTTACTTACATTTATGTTACAATATTGAAATATCTAGAGAGAACAACCTTTACCTGCTGATATAAATTTTCAAATTGATGATTTCTTTACTCACTTAAATCACTTTAGCGCGTGAATAAAAAAAAACGAACTATAATTATTAAACATTGAAATGACAAATTATCACTCGTATTGCGAAATATTGATTAGAGATGTATTTCATAAATGTATAAAATAAACTGACAATAATTTAAAGTTTTAAAAATATAAATGTGCACACGATTGTTAATAAAGTAAAGGCTACATTAGAATGAATCGATATCCTATTGGATCAGTCGTCATTAACAAATAAGGATGGCGTATGCACATGCAAAAATGATGAATCTATCGCGAAAGCCAAGAGACGACTACCTTGACAAAGATCACGCGAACTGTGGCGGAACCTAAAAGAGTTCGGAGCGTTGCGCCGCGCCGCGATTACGCGCATCACGATAGTGTCATTGTGACAATCTTCTAATTAAACTGACAATAGGCACAAAGTATGGAGTACAAAACGAACGACTAATGGATATACCTCGCAGTTACAAGACTCGCAAGTGGATAATACGATCTAAATTTAGTAGAAGATACGAATATATATGTGATTAAATTAAGAGCTGCGCGATTTCAGCACGAGTCTTTCTATATAAAACTAAATCTCTTATGTAAAAATTCCTAAAAATATTTCATAATTAGAATATTATACAATAAGTATAATAATACCTCAACTGAATTAACAGTAATTAAAATTTTCCATATGATATCGTTATATTTTATTGCTTGTTAGAATAAGAATATTTATTTCCAGGATGAATATCGAGGAAAAAAAAGAAAAACATTGAGTTACAAGTTTTCCTTTAATTTTAATTAGCAAATGCGGCATATATCTCGCATACATTTTATATTAAACATTGAATGACATAATTTTCACCCTTCATAAAAGCGCGGCAATTCGTTGCCTAGTATGACTTTCCTCTCAATTCCTTTCTCTGTAATCACACCAGTTCGTATTACACCGCCACTGCTACCATCACGAGCCATTGCTAATGCAAGTGCTAAAAGAAACGAAGTCATTAATTTGTAAACTGATGAATCTTTTTTACAATACTTACTGTTCTCTACCAGCCCGAGACATTCGTCTTTTGACATATTGGGTTTGTATTGAGCATCCACATAGCCATAGACATACGTTGAGCCTGAACCACCAATTGAAATTGGCTGTCTGACACACATGCCGCCTATGGGAATGCTGTAAACCTGACCACCTTTCTGCTTATCCCATCCTGCAACTAGGATCCCGGCCATTAAAGAATCTCGGTAGTTATAGCATATTTCACGGAATACATTGGCAGCAGTTTCCACTAAAGGTGGCGTTCCAAGCTCCATCCTTAAAAAATAGTGCACCTTAACATCGATTAGATAGAATAGATGCAATCATTTTATGAATGTCCTCTGATATCTTACTGATGTAACCCTAAATGATAAGCTACAACGTCTGCAATTGCCTGAGTATCTGCTGCCGAGCCAGATCGACAGCAATAAATATAATCTGTCACTCTCGTTAATTTATCGGCAAAACGATTGGAGACATAAGTTCTAAAAAAATTATGTACGTTAACATTATGCGTAAGTTAAATTATGTAAGTTAAAATTATGAAGAATAATCGATAAAGATTGCTTTGCTAAATAATTATACTTTACCCCGTTGTACCTCGAGAATCAGCTCCTATTACCACACCACCATTAAATTCACATGCCATAATTGAAGTCTGTAAATAGATTGCAAGACAGCTTTAAAGATTGCATCACTTTGACGTAAAGAGTTAATAGTAAATTCATAAATTAAGATAAGGGGACATGTAATAAACTCGTAATCTTCTCTCTTTGCAGATCTTTGAATAAAATTTTGTAAATGGTAGAAGAGTGTAAATATGAATAACAAATATGTATCTTACTTATAAAAGCTACCGATTTTGTTCAATTGTTTATTTCTGAGTGAGTTTCTTTTTCAGATATGATAATGCTCCATAAATAACCTTTTTCTTTTTTAATGTTTCTAATAAATATTTTTCACATTAAAATATATCATTAACTTTTCGCTTATTTAAGTAAATATATATAGAAAACAATTAAATTCAACATAATTCAACTATATAAATTTTAACCGTAAACTACGCCAGTGAATTTTATAGATAAAAATACAAAAATGTTTACATAACTGTACATTTCATTTTTGTGGACTTATTATAAATTTATTTTGGACACATGTTTACATAATATTTTTTCTTATTTTTATCCATACAGCATACTGGCAATTTGATCTTTAAAATCCGGATTTTGTATTAATATTAAAGCTATTCCGATATGCACTGCTAACACTGAAAATCTACAGTATACGCGTAAAGTAAACTATAAATTTTCGGTACTGACAGTATATGTCAGAACATGGCCTAAAGCGTAAACTGGAAATATCTTAATGCATGCAGAATGTACAAGACATTTGTTATTGTATTAGCAAACTTAATAACTTCGTAATAGCTGTATTTTTTTCATAATTCGTAGTTTTAATTTTAATAAAATAATTATCAAATAATTAGGTAATCTTTAATTTCAAAAATTAAAAGAAACCAATAAAGAATATTTAAGGATTTTTTAGACATATATAGGATGTCCCGAAATTATTGACATAACACTCGTGGGCAGGTACAGTGGACTAAATTGAGTCCAAAAGTCCTCTACTATATTTTGCAATTTTTATATTAGTTAACCCATTCATATTTGTTATCGTAACTTACCTAAAAAAGGACATATTTCAATTAATTTTTTTTAGTCAATGGAGAATTTATTAAGGAACAAGTCCATGTAAAAGTGGATAGAATTAAGGAGTTTCGAGATATATAGATTCAAAGAAAACGAAAAGTTCAGAAATACGTAAAAATCTCGATTTAGCAAATTGCACTGGGGTTTCTGGAACCTCAGTGTGTATAGCTAGGGTTAACGAGATATTAATTTTTTAATACAGATTAATTTTCTTAAAGAAACGCGTATTCGGCTGGTTCACTGCCAAATACAAGCGCACAGCCCAGTGTTCAAGGTTGCTAGGCGCGCGGGGAGTCGTTCATTCATCACAAACGGCAATGACTACACACAATCGACGCGTGGCATTGAATCCTCGTTTTGAGGTACGATTATCGCCCCCTTTTTTTTTTATTAAAATTAAATTTTCTAATGACATAAGAAATGTATTTTTTTCTGTTAAATATTGAATATTAATAAAAAAAGAAGCCAATTAAGTGATACGGATAATGTTAAGATCCAGAACAAGGAAAATAGAATTAAACATTAAGAATTAGAAAAAGGAGTAAAGACAAAAAATCATATTGTCTGCCTGTTTATTTCTAATAATTCTAATTCTTCATGTTTAATTTTGTATTCCTTATTCTGTTCATTACGTTTGAGCCTTTATTAAACGAAAAATGTTTTGTGCATGTGCATTCTCAAAATTGTATGTTAACAAACTGTGTGTCTATGTTATAAGATAATATTTATAGAAAGCAGAAGCATTTTTAGATTAATCTTAATACAAGTATACTTTATTAATAAAAAAAAACCTTTTTTGTAAAAATTAAAAAACTATTTTGTACATTATCGCAGAAATGTATTTCATTTTTATCACAGAAGTTTTATAATAGAACCTGCACCTATAGTATAAACACACAACAGTAAAATATATCTATTTATTATTTATTAAATCTCAACTTTATCGTTAATCTCAATTGTACTTTCTGACTCTGTATCTGATTGGGATTCTGAATCGATTTCTACATCAATTTCTAAATTACTTTCCATATCAGATTCTGAGTCAGTGAAAATGTCCTTATTTTCTTCTTTATTCACAAACTCATTTCTCATACTTCTATTTACACTTCCCATAACACAGTGTTTAGGTCTTTTTAGCAATCCATCAACTAAACGTAAGTTCCATTGTCACTAAAACTAGCTTCTGTCTTCTCATTTCTAAGACAGTTTCGCTTTTTAGTGTGGATTTCTTTGTATGCTGACCATACTCGCTTATATGCAGCTAAGCTAGGTGAAATACTTAGCAAGGGGATTGCTATTATTTCAGTATTTGTTAATACTGACAATATTATTAACTGTGTAGGGTCATCTTAATGAGGGTTCTACAATGAGTCTGTAATCGATAATAGGAAGTCTTAATCAGTCTTTTTAGTCGTACAAGTTGAATAACTTCACCGATTAACACTTTGGACCATTTAGGATTTCCGACTACTGACTCATCGTAGAGCAACGTTAAGATTTCCGACTCATTGCAGAATCATTGTGGAGTCAGTCTAAAGGACAGAACGACGCTTTTCTTTTATCAAATCTTTATTTTTATGGGAAAACGCATATAATTGAGTGCATTTTTATTAAAATTTAAGGTGGACGAGATATTCTTAATATTTATCGGTTTATTTTTTTTAGCTTTAATCTATCAAATCTCAACTTTGCAATGTCATTATAACCTAAAATCGCATCATACCAATAACGCAATAACTCACCCCTGTGCTTTGCTCTGAATTAAGCCAATCTGGTATTGTATTATGTGGTGCAGTAGTTGTGAACGATTGAAGAACATTATCCATATAAGCCATTTTCGTAATTTTTAACAAACTGAACTGTCAACAGTCAAATTGAATCAAATATCTGTGAACTTGTAAACAGTCACATTCGATCGTAGTGTAAAATTTTTTCCAGACACCTAGTGGATTTCCGCTAAGGTACAACTAAAGTTGGTATCAGTGAGGTCGCTACTGAGGGATACCTACGCGACATCTAAGGTCTGTTTTTTATTGCTGCACTCTCTGAACTGGTGCACACGGTGCAATAAGTTGAAATGAAATAAACGTATATTTATTTCACTTTAACTTATTGCACTGGTCCATTTTCTGTATATAAATTTTTAATAATAAACTTAATTTTGTACACTACCATCCGTGTGGACTCTTAACGGTTTTTCAATATCTTCTTAATACAATAACAAATGTTTTTCATACAAATAGATTTAATGAAAGGGATCGATATGGAAAATAAAATATAGGTACTGGATGTTTGTGAATCTGATTGATATAAAACGCTTGCAATGAGATAATGACATTTAATATCCCAATTCTTATACATCGACGTTGATATAAGAAATATGATTTTATTCGTTTTCGCTCGATCCGATTGCTAATTAGCAAATAACCGCTCTTCTCGTGATCAATTGACAATTAATCAGCACTTCGCTTGATAGTGTAGTCGTCTACAAAGTTAGATATCGATCACAGCCTATCCGAGACTTTGCCACTCATCACCCCCTCTCGTCATATTAGCATAAAGATACCTAGATAAACTCGGAGGATTCCCTTCTATTTCTTATAAGAGAAATAGAATCTTATTCTCTGGGAATCTTAGTCTCGAGTTATTCTCAAGATATATACACTTCGTATACTGATTTTGTCATCTCTTCTCCATATATCAGCTATACACTTGTTCGTACAAATTATTAATCTAGCAATAAATATATTAGATCGCTTAGAACAAGCTAGATGCATTAGTCCATGTGCCATATGTACGCAATATAAATGATGAATACGACAAGCGCATCGTATAGATTAATCGCATTTCTTCATGTTATTTTTCTTCTGCTCGATTCTTACTCTTCTTTTTAGTTTACTGTGGCTGCCGCGATAGATGGCTGCGTTTTCTGATGTGTTGCCTGTAATAAGTTGTCACAGCAGGAATCCTTTGTTGTAGTGGGTGGTAATTTCCTCGGTCTTTGACATGAAACCGGTTGTTGTAAAGTCGCTGTTTCGAAAGAGTCTGCCTCATTTTCTGTTTTTATATTTTGTTGTCGAATATTGCACTGACAGGAACTTGTATGATGATGATGATGATGCAGCCGTGCGTAGCAGTCGCTACATACTCTTACAGGATTGTAGAGCTGCTCGCTAGGTAAGGGAGTAGAATTCTCGGAACAATCGGCACAGAAAATCTTCCCACAACATCTATGTACAAAAATAAGTTTAAGAATTACATAATTTAAAAAACAATATAATACTATTTTAAATACTTAATCATTTTAAATACCGAAAAATCATATTTAATATTTTAAAAAACATATTTTCTTTACTGGATGTAGAAATTTTTTTATTATTGCTTTCTTTTCATTACATACATATGTCTATTATTACCAGCGTCTATTGTTCTGTTGTACAAAATGCGTACCTGCAGTGATGTTTACGTCTACCAAGCCAGAATTCCGTGTTACATCCCATACACCGAGTCACGGCATGATCGGGCACCCATAAAGTAGGCGCGGGACCTAATTCCTCCACAGCTTCCCAGGACATATCCGACGGTAGTGATTCCCCATGTTCACCAGCGCTACCCACCGAATCAGGTAGTGAACCCTGTAAGTTATTACATATTTTTTTATTATATTATTGTATACATAGACACACATAAAAAGGATTATCAGTCAAAGAACTCTACTTACGATGTCATCTATACGATCGATATCTGCATTGTGATTGCAAACTTGTTTGATTAGTGCCAGTCTTGTTGTATGCAATTCCTTTCTCAAGGCTTCCTCCTTGAGCTAAAAAAGTAATTAAAAATTAAATAATTATTTTAAAAATTATTTTTAAAAAAACAAGATTTTCTGCTCTATGTATAATATATTGCCAGACACGTTCAAAGAATATTTCGAAAGTGTGTGAAATAACATTTGCTGCTTAAGATACCTTATGCTCTACGATAATTTGTTGGACTCGCATTTGAACGTCACAACATATAACAGGAAGACCGTCAACATCGTCCAACCAGTCAGGATTATCTAGCATGACATCTTGATGGGTTGGAGAAGCTGGACATATGCTACTCGGAGTTCTTGATATCAATGGAGCGCTGGTATCACTCACGTCACTACCCTCATTATGATTACGATTGCACGAAGAACAAACAACTTGTGCAGTAGTAGTGCCGGTTTCAATCCACGGTGAAACAATATCACGCGATGAATTTATTTGTTGCCTGTAAATTTTAACAAATTTTGCAATTGTTTAAAAGTTTATTTGAACATTGTTGAGATATAAAAAAAAATATGTATTTACGCTTCCTTCTCTTCATTCACCACTGGAACAACAGAATCATTGTTGGGTATCAAAGTATCAGTGGAACTATCTACCGAAGGATTGGCAGGCGAATCATTGGATGTTTGATTAATGATATCTCGTTTTGTCCTGATTTCAGTTTCTGATAAATTTTCGTTCACGGTTTCGTTCTTGTTATCGTATTTTACATTCTTTTTATCCATCTCAGTCTCAAGTGCTAGAGAATCAAATTTTCTGCAATGAAAAAAATTTATTTACGAATATGTCCACTTATATCGCACAAGTTTATCACTTAATAACGTACTTTTCCATAGAAATACTCGGATCGCTGCGTCTTCTGTGCAGATGCGTCGCATGATCAGGAGCATGCATAAGATCGCCATATGATCTCGTCTTCGTCATTTGCCCCTGTGGCTCCTCATTCTCGCCACCTTCAATGTCTATTACTGTCATTCTTTGTTTATTGTCTCTCATACCAAGCGATGATTCCATAGAGCCTAGATACACTTCAGACCATAGAACAAGATCGCGTACGTTACAACTTGGCCATAATACCTAAAATAACATAAACAATAATATAAAAATCAATATTGTTGAAATATCTTTTGTCATTGTGTGGAATTATATCAATCATGTGATATTTTACGACGTACTTGATTCTTTAACGGCGAATATAGATGATTTACAAACGCAGTCGAATTGAGAAAACGCCAAACTGAAAACGTACGATCGCGTAATCTCAATTGTAGCCTCTCTTGCCTGGTATTACACAGGAATGTACCGAACAATTGCGAGTAGGTATGTTGGGCCAATTTTACCTGAAATGAGAATATTATGAAATAGGAATATTAAAGGAATATTACACTTAGAAAATAATATTAGAATAATTTCTTTGATAAAATACATATTTTCTCTCATGATATGTGTGTGTATGTGTATATATGTATATAATGTTTATACATATTTATGTACATAGTTATTTATACAAATATATTTACTAGATACGCTGATGACATCTGAAAGCTACATTGAAATTGCAGGATTAATTGATGGACACAGTCGAGCCACTGAAGAAATACTGGACAACGCTCGTTAGGATCATCGCAACCGATTGTTTGACCACATCGATCCGCGAACTTATGTCCAAAGTCTAACCATTCTCTCTCGACTAAAACTTGAAATCCCTAAAATAAAACAATATTATAAAATCAGAATATTAGAAAATTATGTAGCAATATTAACTTGATTATTTATTATTCTTTAAAAATATTGTGTACCTCCATAGTACGATAATATGGATCAAGTAATATCTGGGCTAACGCGACAATTTGGGGAGTTCTATCCCAGCCGTCGCTACAGTGCACTAATACTGGTCGACCGTCCCTTTCTATTGCAGACGCTACAGTGACTGCTGCTCGTAATAAACCCGACATATGCTGCAACCATCGTGTTCCTTCCAGCAAACTTAACCAACTATAAAAGTAATTAGATTAATTTAAAATAAATTAAAATAATTAAGAATTTCAATAAATGCCATATAAATTTACCAATCTAAGAATAACTCACTTTGGTTGATCTGCGTCCGACGCACAAAGCTGTCGTACAGCATGAAAGCTTTTCCGTATTGAATGGATATTTGGTAAATTCATAAATTGTATGTCACAGCTGGGGTAATACTCGGGACACTCGCAACCACCGCCACGTGCCCGATTTGCTACGGCGGTTGTGTAAGATCTGGCATCGACAATTAAAACTTTCTATAAAGCGGAAATTATTTATGTAAAACATGGAACTAATTATATGCCTAAACTATATAAATATATATGTATAATATTTTCTTTTTTATTTAATTTCTCATTTGAAATAATTTCTTATTAACAAGATTCATGTTTCTTGCAGCAACAAAAAATCATTTCTTTCTTGCACTGTATATCGAAGTAAAAATGAATTCTGTTATATGTTAGCACACATATTTGGTAGTATAGAAAATATATTGAAAACCCGAAAACTTTTGCGGTTCATAAATCAATAAATAGCTGTGAATATTGATCAGCTATCGTAAGGTCCACTTTCATTGTATAAATGTAGAATACTGAATTGTACATGCATTTATTAATGCAGAATAATAAAAAAGCGAGTTTTCAATATATTTTATTATTTTCTGATACAGCTGCAATACAACACCGTAATTATTATGACCATTTTCGGTTTCCATGAAGAAAAATACGTAAAAAAATGTAGAAATAAAATGATCCCTGAATGGTTGTGAAAAAAATTGTACTCTTCTTCTAATTAAATTTATTGATTAAAATTCTCTTACTTTGGCAGCACTCGATGCATCGTCACCAGTATCGGAATATGTAATAGGCGAATCTACAATAGTAGATTCGCCCTTATCATAGCTACACGCATCCGCAAGAGCTTTTAGAAGAACTTCGTCCTCAGAACTTCTCCAACCGAGCCAACCAACTTCCGGTTGACTACTACGAGCTATCACGGCGCCATTATTCACATGTCTACATGTAATTACAATGATAAAATAGATGATTTATTATAAATATTATCGTATAAAATAAAAAAATAAAGACTATACCTCCAGATAACAGCTGGAATTCGTCTGGAACTTCGAAATTTGGCAACAAATTCGAGGGTTTCATCGGAAATACAAGCGGGAACTAGAAGCTGTGGTGGATAGGATGGACACATCCGATAATCCTTATTTATTTGACTTACGCGCCATGTACCATGCAGATTAAATTTTAATCGCTCAACCTATATAAGATATAATTTAATGTGGATATGTATATAAAGTAAAAATTTCAACAGACGCAGATAAAAATATTTAAAAGAAAGTACTCTCTTACTTCTGAATTAAAAGTAGTAATATAAGAACTATTATCTTTTCCAAGCCTAGGATAATCTTTGCCTTCTTCTATAGACCATGCGTAATATGCAAACGCAAATATATCCTCTATACTTTTTCGTGAATACGTCACTTTGTGCAATCGTTTGAACCACTCTAAACAGTGCTCATTTGTAGTAAATGCGCAACTAAAATATCAGTATTTTTAATATGTTGATACCTTTTTAATAAAAGTGATTTAAATTTGTCATACACAGTAATTAATAAATGTAGAAGAGCAAAATTTAATATATTTATACAGACAAAAAATAATAGTACATAATAAATACCTTAAAGAACGTGCATCCTTGCATCCAATATGCAAATAAAATATTTCTTTGACCTCCAATTGCTCAATGAGACCCAGAGGTATATTATAACATGTTTGATTTAATTGTAGATAAAGTCTATAATTTGAAAGTGCCAAAACACCATCCGTTGTCCGTCCCAATGCCACAACCGATTCTCCGCTTAATGGTGTAAACGGAATTGTCAATGTTTCATCCTCGCATTCAAAGTTTGTGTGCTTAGGAAATAACTCCGAGGCATGGAGATGACATATGGATTGCAAACTAGTTGGTTCCTCTGAACTCTCCATCTCTTCGTTCTATAATTAAAAAACATATCTTTGATATTTGTTTTGATTTTGATTTACTGTTTCTGTTAGCTTAATTATGTGTATGCAAAATTAAAAAATTTAAGATCTTAAAGTAGACAAAAAACACTGATAGCTATTATCTTATCTCTATCATTATATTGTTCTTTATATATCAGTAAAATAAACTTACTTAACACGAATTCAGCAACTATATTTGGAATTCCCAAATTAAAATATTCTGTCTCCTGTAATACATACAATTTGTAATAATATGTATACTCTTTACTTGTAATAATATATATATATATAATATCTTTGAGGCTTTCATGAGTATTTTCTTCAGAGGTACCAACAAGGTTCACGAAACGTTGGCATTAGCAATGGATGACGACACGGCGATAACCCGCAAACCCTTTGGCACCTCTGAATATGTATACTTTTAATAATATGTGTACTTTCTTTCCATATGCATACAGCCTATCAATGTTTACACTGTCAATAATATTTAATGCATCATAATGCTTCAAAATTAATGATACTGAAAAGAGTTTATTGTGTCACAAACTAAAATAAGAAGATAATCATCAATAACGTTATAATTATTAAAATGCTTTCAAAATTTTTTACTAATTTATTTATTTAAAGCAGATTAATAAAATTTTAACATTATGGATGATTATCTTCTTGTTTTAGTTTATATATACTTGAGATTAAATATAAATATACAAATATATATACATATACATGCTTTATTTCAAATAGATCGAATATCTCGGAAAATATGAAAGGTACGGATAAACGTTTCAGATGAAAATTGTACGGTCTAAAGAGACGCAAATATTGGTAAAATTAATTTTCGAAAAAATCAATTTTTCATATCAAAGTTACTACTTTTTAAAATGAAATTGATTTTCTTTTACATAAGATGATTCTTCTGATTATTCCACATATAAAGGTAAAGCTATTAAAAAATTAAGCTATTAAATAATAGTTTACAAGTTATTGTATACTAATGCATATGACATGAAATATTAAATATCTTAGTTCGTAAAGTTGAGCAAATGAGAGTAAATATAGCGCGGTATTTAGTATGGAAAAAATAAATTAAAATAAAATTTTAAAAAATAAATTATTTTCCACTGATTTAATTTAAATGTAAATCATATTTAACTTGTTGTTACAACCTTGAACGTTTCGGCCATTTTTAATGCAAAAAAGCTTTTAAATAAGCGTCATGTTTCTGACATGTTATTAATTAAACTGCAAAAAAAAACAGTTTGAATTTTACAGTCCGACATTGAGTGGTTGCACCATGCGTACGTAGATATAATAAATGAGTTACAATTTAATTCATGTACAGGGTGTTGCAGATATATACTAGGCAGTACGACGGGTTGCGTGGTAAACTTTGCATGGGCAGACGCGGTTTTATAGACAATGACAGTGACTTTATAACAAACTTTATAATATAAAGTCACTGTCATTGTATAATGTATAAAGTCACTGTCATTGTCTATTAAATCACGCTTGGCCATGCAAAGTTTGCCGCGCAACCCCCGTCGTAGTGCCTAGTATTATCTGCAACATCCTGTACATACATGAGTCTTAAACGACAGATTTATTTATTGTATTTATTTCTCTTTGTCATTGTGAATAACTTTATTATTTACGGTCTTAACGGTTCTAACTTGTATTTTGACTTTCTCAGCAATTTTATAATTCTTGATGTTTTATTTTAATATATAACTTATTGTAATTGTGTTCGCCAATTTGATTTGATAAATTATGATATATTTCACACTTTTTGCTTCAGATGAATCTTTGGTTTATTCCATTTTTATATACATTCCTAACTGTTGATTTAAAAAATTAATATGCTTTTGCATATGAATATAAATAGATAATTCATTTGAATAGAAAATAATTTATTTCCATTCCCTATTCATACTCGATTCTTATATAAGCCAATAAGTCTTAAGTATGATCTTAGTCAAGAGTCGCACTAGCATCTTAATTCTTAAGACATTACTTAAGACGATCTTAAAATAAGAATAGACTATTAGCCCGTGATAATTGACTCATTATATCTTAAAAAGATCCTAAAATCATCTGTATTACCGATTAAACGCAATAATTTTTGTATAACAATTACTTTTTTCCTCTTTTACAGATTTGAAAATCCTTTTTCAGAATTAAAGTACACGTATTAATATGTGTTTGTGAGGTGGTTTATGTCAAGAACGAGAAAGTTATTTAAATTGAGATCTTTACCATTTCTTACTCTAATATGGCATGATATCAGAGTTGTCAATATTGTAACATTTGCTTGAAATAAAAACTTCGCAATTTGTACTTACGAAATTGTGGTCCACAGATTGATAGTTTATATGAACAAACAACGTGAAGTTCTTAGAATTAAATTTAGACGTCTAATTAAAACGTTATTGTTCTACGAAAATCTATGTATATGTGTATGTGAGATATTGGTGTAGTAGCATATAAAAATTTGTCGATATGTCACATTTTATTAAACAGCGATCTCATCGGAATTCGGGCTTCACTTTAGGATCCTCTTAAGAATATCTTTAAATAATATTTACAATTGATTCTTATGTTTAAGATCATTTAAATGACAATATAAAAGCCTGTTGTCCGTATTCATAGTTAGACCTTATATTTAAGGCCTCCTTAAATTTATCTTTAGATGCTCAGTAGTCAATAAAATAATTCGTAGAGCATCTGAAGATAAATGTAGGTAAGCCTTAAATATAAGGCCTGACTATAAATACAGGTATATGTTTACCTTTTTATCTTATATTTTTGATCTTCCTACAATTGCCAAAGACTTTATGAGCACATTCTAAGGTACACACAGTTTAAACGGTATTGTTATGATCGACATTCATAATCAGTTCTTATTTTAAATGCATACACACATGCATGCATACATATAATGTGCGTGTACAATTAGCATCTTAAGATACAACTTGAGACGATCTTGAAATAAGAACAGACTTACGAATACCGTTCATAATCTGTTCTTATTTTAAAACTGTTTTAAGTAATGTCTTAGTCCGGATCTACAATAGATTTTTAAGCTTTAAGCCGTAAGAAATTGACCAACTACAGTCGAATGCGAGGAAAATGATTGTGATTCGTCCAGTCCTTATGGCTTAAGGCCTAAGAATCTATTGTAGATCCGGTTAAGATGCTAATACAGTTCTGGGATTGGCTTATGACATTTTAAGACTAGTGAACTTTAAGACTGTCTTATAATATAAGAATTCTGACTATGAATACCGGCCTATGAGCCGGTTTTACGAATTTCGATTAACCTAATCGGTCAATTAAGTGTCACCCGAGATTGGTTAATTCTACTAAACAACAAATGTGATTGGTCAGTTACAATAGAATTGGTCAATTAATTGAAGTTGGTGAGATCGCTCTATGTGCACAGAAAAAGTAAACTTGTGAGACCTATTGCTTCTAAATAACAATGTCAATTATTGCCAATTTTGGTTGACTTTTTTTTACATGTAGATTACACGAGTGAAATTGTCTATAATTTAGAAAGTCTTGCTCAAGAATCAAATGATTTTTTCACTACACTCTGTACATTCTTTATACTTGTGAAAAATATAAAGTAGAGATAAAGATACCAGTGTTATCAATAAGCCAGATAACGGAAAAATCATAAATTTTGCCAAAGATAATGCAACAAATAAAAGAAAATTCTAATTAGATACACATTGCAGCTGTTCATTGCAGTTATATCTTCTGCGTGTTATTTCCAAAGTTTGAATGTAATAATTCCACTTTAAACGCAAAATAAAATTGACGAATGAGTGTTCTCTCAATTTTCATGCTCGTAATGTTATCGTATATTTTCTTCTTCTATCGATGCTTAAATATATATTTATTGTGAAAAAAATACGAGATTTCGTGCATCCAAAATGAAAAAGCTTTTTCTGCGTCTTTTCATCTGAAATCCATAGTGTGTGACATAAAACATTATAAAGTGACATGACGTGATATACAGCATCGAGCGCGTGTTCCGTTCTATTCCGTGTTCCTATACCTATCTACTCGCTTGGCTTATCACTATGCAAGTATGCAACAGTCAGCACTATGTAGCCGACAGCAAATTCGGCGACATGTGTCAGCCTTGTAACGCGCAGCGCATCACATACGGTGTATAATTATTGGCGCAATAACTTTTTTTTCACCTTAAGAAAGAAAGACATCCCAAGTGCATACAATTATATTTACGTTTGTAGGGCGAATGAAGATTCACTTCTTATTCACTTCTGGATTGTGAGATATCCCACATGGACGACCACGTCGGTTTATACTTGAAGGAGATATATATGTATATCTCTTTCTTTCTCCCTCGGCAGGAGGCCTCTCTTCTCTCATGCGAAATACATGAACCAAACGCGAACGTTACAGGACGCCACGTACTAACGACACTGCTCCGCGACGCGGAGCATCGTCTTCATGGGCACCTCCGCAACGATAAAATGCCAGGATTGCCAGGATTGCCAGGAACACAATGACAATGACAGCGAGCGGCTGATGGTGCCGATGGTGCTGATGGTGCCTGGTAGTGGTGGGAACGATGACGACTATCAGTTCTCATTACGGCATTTACGGCAGCTGGATCATGGCAGCACGCGGCCATGCGCACCCCGCACCCGTATCGTCTCGCAGGTCTCGTTATGGAAAGATTCGAAAGTCGAAATTCGTACGTTTGCGAAGCTAACACACTACTTCGTCGCGCTATTATAATCCAAAATTGTTATGCGTGTGCCGTGTATTGCAATAATACGCAACAATGGCCTTGTTTACACCCAGCCAAGTCCAATCTCGATATTCCCCGATTCACTTCAGAGTTCGGAGTGAATTTCTCGGATATAAACTATAAACGGATTAAGTTTCGATGCACTTCAATCCACTTTTCTCAACGAAGTAGAACAAACTAGAATTGGAAATATCGGATTGTAAACGCTTCGAATTGAGACGTAGCGAGTATTACCAACATATAATATGTAACCAACTAACAGCAACAAAAACAAAGGCAAACATATAAGAATATTTTGACATTTTACTTTCATTTCGCTCTTACTACGAGAACATACGAGAAATAAGATCAATTCGATACGTTCCCGTGTCATATACTACGTTTACACGGCACGCTGAAAGGCCCGTCTACAATACACGGAGTAAGAAGTAAGAGTAAGAAATTGACCAATCACAGTCGAATTGGCCAATCACAGTCATTCCATTCTTCAGAGGAACAGCTATGATTGGCCAGTTTCATAATATCGATGTTATAACTTCGGCGTAAAGCGGGTCGTGTAAACGTAGTAATAGACATAAGTAAGAATCAACATTGCCAACCTCCGCATTATTACAATAGTAGATCTGTTCGCGTTGCTTGCATTTTTGCCACTCGACATCTTCGTTTTCTCTCTTTTTAAGGCAAATGTGTATCTATCTCATTTTAAGTG